>NC_069501.1:796502908-796655408 GCF_027579735.1 Bombina bombina | reverse complement strand
ACCAGGAATATGCCCGTATGCCCAATGGTCAGTCCGGGCCTGCTTCGAATAGACAGATATTGCTATTGAACCACGATTATACATTTTTAACCTCTATTAGTTCACAAAGACTCAAAAGTTTCTCGAATTCCTTAATCCATCCAGATCAAGCTGGTTTTATGATGGGTAGGAACCCGGTAAAAAACCTACGGAAAGCTATGTTGGTCTTGGATTACAGCTGGAATAAACCAACAGGTACAAAAACCCACAAGAAAATCGAACTAGCCTTACTTACAGTTGACGCGGAAAAGGCGTTTGATTCGATTTTGTGGGATCACCTGTTTAGCTCTTTTGAAAGTTTCGGTTTAATAGGTCGATTTCAACAGTTTGTATGTTTAATTTTTCAGTCCCCACTTTCCTCGATTATAGTCAATGGAAAGATCATGGACCCAGAGGCAGAACTTTTTTTCATTTTCTGCAATATGATTTTTTTAATGAAAAGTTTTCTGCAGTGTCTCTAAGGAGCCAGTGTTGCTGGGTTTTTACCCTTACTCAGTGTGCATGAGGACAGGTTCATGTACAGCCTTGCTGATGTCTGTTGTACGTTCCCACAGTGTCAGTCTGCCTGCTCTTCTGTACTGCTCCATGCTTATACTGCTGATGTATACTATTTGCTTCCTTAAGGATAGCACTTAGATGAGTCTCAACATATTTATATATATATATATTTATATATAACAAGTAGTATCTAGAAGGGAAAGAAGCAAACACCGGAGTCAAAAACTTGTATGCTTGTAGTTTATTCAGCAATGTTACCAAGTATCAGGTGAGTAGACAAATGACACCTGACGCGTTTCGCACATGCATGCATGCGCTTCATCAGAGGCTGAGGACTCACTGTAGGAGAAGACCTATTACCTATTCGAAATTCCCCAATTAAAGGTAATAGGGTCAGGTGTTAAGCGCTAGGTAGGCTGTCAATACTTACATAGGTCTGTGAGTCATATATTAATACATAAGTAAATAGTTCATTATGAGCAAAATGTATGAACACATATACATAAATCAAAAACATAAAAACTCTACTAAAACAATAAGAAAAAAAAGGAGAAAACAGAACAGAGGAAAAAAAGGGAAACAAAAACATATATTAATAATATTGAGGACTTAGACAATATAAAAAGATGCAAAACGATTTGAACAGTTCAATATCATGTATATATGTATAATAGTACACTAAAGTTATCTAAGGAAGGAAACATGTTGACCAACTGGTCTAGTTGTATATATACAAATCAATGATTTCTTCAAAAAACTCTCTTAATCATTAGATTATAATATCCCCTATGTTTCCGAAAACGTACATAGGGAACCCTGGGTACATAAAAACTATAATTGTACCTCTATAATGTCAATATCATAACATCATAAATAAATATAAAATAAAAAAATATATTATAAAACACAGGTGTATAAAGTTTTGAAACAAATGTATATATACATACATACATACATACATATGAATGTGTAACAAGAGGATCAGATAGAACTATCATTCAATAAATACATCTACATCCATTCTTTTGTTCATACCTTCAGGGGCCCTAGTATGTAGTTTCACTATCCAGAAAATTTCTTTTCTACGAAGACTCCTTTCTCTATCACCCCCCTCGGATGTTTCCTTATGATATCTATCCCTATAAATGAGAAATACCCAGAACCCTGACCATGTGTTCTACAGTGTCTTGCAACTGGGGTTTTAGGTTCTTTCTCATCTAGGGATCGTAGATGTTCACAAATTCTATCTTTTAATGGGCGTGTCGTGATATCAACATACTGTTGGAAACAAAAAAGGCAATTTACCAAATAAATGACATATTGTGATGTACAATCTATTCTATCTCTAATATGAAACGTCTGTTTCGTAATATTAGAGGGAATTGTGTAAGTTACTGTAATACAAGTACAACCATTACAGGGAACATGGCCACATTTAAAGAAGCCTAATTTTGAATTTAGCCAGTTTGCTTTAATTGAAGGCTTCCCTGCAAAGTTTTTTTCTGGTAATATCACCTATGGTGGGTGCCTTCCTTGCTATACATTTTACTCCCTTTGATAGTATCTCAGTCAATATATAGTCACCCTTTAAGATCGTAAGATTTTTCCTAACTATTCTGCAGCCTTTTGGTACTATCTGCTAAATTGGGTAATTAATAAAATATTCTTGTTTGGAGTATCAGTATCTGCTCTACTAGATGTTATCTGATTATTTGTTTTTTCAGTATATAGGTCCTGTCTGTCTATTTGCGTGACTTGTAGTTCCACTTTTTTGAGGGACGCTTGATGGTACCCCCTTTGTATCAACCTAGAAGTCAGCTCTTGGGCTTGCTCATGATATTTAGTTATTTCAGTGCAATTTCTTCGCAATCACAGATATTGTGCTTTAGGTATACCCTTCTTTAAATGAGATATGTGGCATGAATTGGCTCGTAATATAGTATTGCGTGCCAAGGGTTTTCGATAAGTGGATGTAATTACTTTATCTAATTTTGCTTCAATTAACAGATCTAAAAAATCTATACTTGTGGTGTTAGACTGAACTGTAAAATTTAGATTATATTAATTATCATTCATGAAGTTAATGAAAGATTCTACTGTATGCTCATCAACCTTGTGCAAAATTATGATTATATCATCGATAAAACGGCCATATAAGATAATGTTATTCTTATACAGGAAACTATCTGAAAAGATGCGATTCAGTTCGAGCCATCCCATATAGATATTAGCATATGCAAGGGCAAATTTCGCCCCCATCGCTGTGCCACATCTCTGCAGGTAGTACTCCCATTGGTACATGAAAAAAATTATGTTGCCACAGAAATACTGTGACTTGGACTACAAACAAGATAAAGTCATCACTATAATCCAAATGTCTATTTAGCATATAATCAACAGCTCGAAGTCCTAATGTATGAGGGATGTTCGAATATAGAGCTGTTACATCAATAGTGACCCAAGTATAAGTATCTTTCCAAGTAATGTCTTTCAGTTGTGTTATTAGGTGTACACTATCCCTGATATAACCTGGTAATGCCAACATAATAGGTTGTAGTATGTGGTCGAGCCAACCTCCCAATCTCTCACAGAGTGACCCATTGTTGGCCACTATAGGCCGGCCTGGGGTTTAGTTAAGCCCTTACAGGTGAAACTCGAAAGATTAGAATATCGTGCAAAAGTTAATTTATTTCACTAATGCAACTTAAAAGGTGAAACTAATATATGAGATAGTATCATTCCATGCAAAGCAAGATAGTTCAAGCCGTGATTTGTCATAATTGTGATGATTATGGCTTACAGCTCATGAAAACCCCAAATCCACAATCTCAGAAAATTAGAATATTATATGCAATCAATAAAACAAGGATTTAATTAGACCAATATCGGACCTCTGAAAAGTATAAGCATGCATACTGTATGTACTAAGTACTTGGTTTGGGCCCCTTTTGCAGCAATTACTGCCTCAATGTGGTGTGGCATGGAAGCTATCAGCCTGTGGCACTGCTGAGGTGTTATGGAAGACCAAGATGCTTTAATAGTGGCCTTCAGCTCTTCTGCATTGTTCAGTCTCATGTCTCTCATCTTTCTCTTCGCAATGCCCCATAGATTCTCTATGGGGTTCAGGTCAGGCGATTTTGCTGGCCAATCAAGCACAGTAATCCCATGGTCATTGAACCAGGTTTTGGTGCTTTTGGCAGTGTGGGCAGGTGCCAAGTCCAGCTGGAAAATGAAGTCAGCATCCCCATAGAACTCGTCTGGGGAAGGAAGCATGAAGTGCTCCAAAATCTCCTGGTAGACGGCTGCGTTGACCCTGGACTTAATGAAGCACAGTGGACCAACACCAGCAGATGACATGGCTCCCCAAATCAACACAGACTGTGGAAACTTCACACTTGACTTCAAGCATCTTGCAGTGTGTGCCTCTCCATTCTTCCTCCATACTCTGGGTCCTTGGTTTCCAAATGAGATGCAAAATTTGCTCTCATCAGAAAAGAGGACTTTGGACCACTGAGCAACAGACCAGGTCTGTTTTTCTTTAGCCAAGATAAGACTCTTCTGACATTGTTTGTTGTTCAGGAGTGGCTTGACAAGAGGAATATGACATTTGAAGCCCATGTCCAGGATCCATCTGTGTGTGGTGGCTCTTGATGCACTGACTCCAGCCTCAGTCCACTCCTTGTGAAAGTCCCCAACACTTTTGAATGGCCTTTTCCTGACAATCCTCTCCAGGCTATGGTCATCCCTGCTGCACCTTTTTCTTCCACACTTTTCCCTTTCACATACATTTCTATTAATGTGCTTTGATACAGAACTTTGGGAAAATCCAACTTCTTTTGCAATTACCTTTTGAGGCTTTCCCTCCTTATGAAACATAATCATCCTTATTTAGCAAAACGACTGCCCCTCCCTTGTCAGTCTGGGTAATGACTATACTGTCATTTTTTTGCAATTTAACAAGGGCCTTCCTTTGTTGTTTAGTGATGTTATCATGTGGTATGTTTGGAAAATTGTTGTCAACTGTCCTGCAAAGATCAGTAATTTCCTTTTCTACTACTCTCTTGTATAGGTCTAACAAATGGTGTCTGGAATGAACTGGGTAAAAATGTGAAGTGTTTTTAAATGAAATGAAGTGCACTTGTCAATTAGTGAATCAGTGTATCTAGTAGTTTCTCGTTCTAAAGTGATTAAATTTGTGAGATGCATTAAATCAGTATATTTTAATCCTCCTGATTCTTGGGAATTTGAAATGTGTTCCCCTCTGATCACTTCCATATCATCTTCATGAAAAAAGTGTTTTTTCAAAACTATTTTGCAAACAAATTTATTAATATCAATTAAAGTATTAACTAGATCAAAATTGTGTGCAGGTGCATACAACAAACCTTTATTTAAAAGTTCAAGTTCTGTGTTAGACAATTCATAATCAGAGAGATCACCGCTATTTCTTTACTGCTTTTCTGACCCTGCTGGGGTATCGAAAAGTAGTTTCCTTTGTTTTAGGGGTACTGGTTTGAGTAGGTTGTTTTACTAATGTCTTCAATTCTTTTCTGCTAGTACTAGGATCTAGGCTACCCTTTTCGAGCTCTGGGGTACTAAATGTTTGTTCCCCCTCTGTCAATTTTTCGCTAGTATCCTGATAATCAGTGTCAATACTAGAGAATGTGACATGTCTTGTAGTATTGTTTTTGGTCTTATTACCCTTTTTGTTTTTAGATTTGTTTTTATTTTTTCTATTGGGTGACCAAGTTTGTCTATTTGGTTTATGTTTCTGCCAAGAGTATACTCTATCTAGTTTGTAGTCCTTAAAATCACTTTGGTATTTCTGTACCTTCCCATTAGTTGTATCTAAATTGTCTATAGTTACATTAAGTTGTTTAATATAATCTAAATATTTCTGAGTTGATTCAAAAGGCTGTAAAGTAACACTGATTCCATTAATATCTTTAAGAATCATTTCTCTTTCTTCTTATTTGTGACTTAATAACTGTTTCTTTAGAATTTTTGGAACAGTTGGTTAAATTTGCATTCCTTTCTTCCATAAATTTTAAATTATTAAGTGCAAAGGAAAGGAATTTCTTCATACGAAGACCCCTCGGGACTCTATTTTCAGATATGTAGAGTTCTAAGAATTCAATATCCCACCATAAATTGGTTTCCTTAAACCTTAATTGTTCCAGATTAGAAAAAACACAAGTAATGCCATCCTCTTTAGTGAGACCATTCATTTGACTGTCACCTTTTAGTGCGTTTTTCTTTTATTTTCATCTATAACCCCTGTGGGTATATTAATAGTAGCCATTGTGGTAAGAGCACAAAAGTGTGTGAAAGAACACACCTTAATTAAGAACAAACACTGAAGAAAACAGTTCCGGCTAACTAGGAAGACGCTCCAAACAGATGTGAGTAAATTCAAAAGTACTCTTTATTAAATGCACTGTGCACTTAAAAACAAAGAGCGGACAATAGCAAAATGACCACCACAAAGGTCATATAGTGGTCACAAAAAGGCAGCAACAGCAGACGCGTTTCATGCGGGTCCACCGCACTTGATCACTGCTTAACACAGTGATTTTTAACCTTTTTTTTGCCGTGGCACACTTTTTTACATTAAAAAATCCTGTAGCACACCACCATCCCAAAATTAAAAAAAAAAATCACACATTGTAGCCTAATACAGCATATATATATACACATTCACACAAACACACACATACTGTATGTATTGTGCTGTTATGCTATGCCTCCTACAAACTACCCCTGCACTGGGAGTAAAAAACAAGCCAAGTTTAAAAAATATGTCACACTGTTGTCAGTCTGCCGTGGCACACCTGAGGATCTCTCACGGCACACTAGTGTGCCACGGCACACTGGTTGAAAAACACTGGCTTAACACATGCAACTGCCTGCAGTCTATTTAAAGGGACATATAATTCAGCAATTAACATCACATGTATCATACTTAATAATTCATAAAGCCTTAAATAATTGATCCCAAATTCATAGACTGTAAATGTACAGGACACAGGAAGGAATGTACACATAACAATACAAGTTCATAAATATACAAACAATCAAAAACAACAAACATGAAAGGGGAGCAAAATAGATAATAAAAATATAAGAATAAGTATAAAGAAATTTTTTGATAACATTTTTCTAAAGATTAAATCTCAATTTTTAGTTTCTAATTTTTGATTTTTATGATCTTTATGAACAGTAACTGGCAGAAAAGGGACAAATCAGATATCATTTAATGTTGATACTATTGTTTAATTCAAATTTTAATTTTAATTCTAATATTAACCTAATTTCCATAATACTACAAATCCCAAAAGTTTGTTGTGATTATTTAAACAAAAAGATTGACATCGGCTTCATCAAGCCAAGTGGGGTCCTAGTGTTAAGATGAAAAATCCATCTAACCTCCTTTTTGCTTAAATAATATTCTCTGTCCCCACCTCTCTTGGAGAAAGGAACATGATCAATTGCTTGGAAATTAGCCAGGCTAGAATTTCCCAAATGTTCAAATTTAAAATGGGTGGCAGCAGAGGTGAACACATCAGGGTCCTCAATGTCCCTGATGTGCTCCAACACCCGATCTCTTAACCTCCTCTTGGTTTTCCCCAAATATTGTATTTTACATTCTTTACACGTCATAAGATAGACTATATGTGTGGAATTACAATTTAGTCTAAATTTAATTTTATATTCTTTGTTAGTACTGTGGGACATAAAAGTGTCCCCCTCAGTTACAAAATCACATGTTTTACACCTGGTGGCCCTACATCTATAGAAACCCATCCTAGGTTTCAACCAAGATTGTGTCTTCCTGTCTGGCAGGGAAGAGGGGGCTACATAATCTCTTATAGTCATGGCTTTTTTAGGTACAAATTTTATACCCTCTGCCACTACTTTTTCTAATACTGTATCAGTATGGAGAATCGGAAGGCTTTCACGGATGATGTCACAAACTTGTTTAAACTCCAGACTGTATGGAGTACTGAAAATGATGTTTTTACAGACATCCTTAGCCTTTCCCTCTCTTTCAACTTTCCTATATAAGAGAAGGTCCTCTCGTGGTATAGCATCGACTATCTCTTTTGTATTTAGTAGAAGGGCATCCTTATACCCTCTTTCAAGAAGTCTGTCATGCAATTTTTTACTTTGTTGCTGATACAAAGATTCATTCGAACAAATACGTTTTGTCCGAATGAATTGACTTTTGGGAATAGCATTCAAAACGTGTTTTGGATGACATGATTTGTAATTGAGAATTGTATTCCCACTGGTGGGTTTACGGTACAAATTGGTAACAATGCTATCTCCTTCGATTGTTAACTCAATATCAAGAAACTGTATTTTTAGAGGGTCCTGAACCCCCACAAAAATCAAATTAAAATTATTGCAATTTAAATAATCAAAAAAGGAAAATGCTGATTTCTCATCTCCATCCCATATAAATAATAAGTCATCAATATAGCGACCGAAGTAAACTATATGATGACGAAAGGGGTTACTATCTGCATAGACGTGGAACAGCTCCCACCATCCCATATAGAGATTGGCGTAGGAGGGGGCAAATTTTGCCCCCATAGCCGTTCCACGTCTCTGCAGATAGTAAGATCCCTCAAATAAAAAATAATTATGGGAGAGAAGAAATTCAATGACACAAATAAGAAAATGTTTGTAATCTTCAGAATAATTCGACATTCTGTCCAGAATGTGTGAAATAGATTGCAGTCCCAAATGATGGGGGATCGATGTATACAGTGATGATACATCCACTGTTATAAACCGATAAGATGGTTTCCATTGTATGGATTGCATGGCACATAGCACCTGTGTAGAATCTTTGATGTAACTAGTGAGATCTCCCACCAGGGGTTGCAAAAATATATCCACCAACTCAGAGGTGGGCTCCAAAAGAGAGCCCACCCCTGATATGATGGGTCTGCCAGGGGGATGGACTTCATCCTTATGTAACTTTGGGAGGAAATAGAAGATGGGTACCCTTGGGTTTTGTTTTAATAGGTAGTCCATTTGAGAATCCTTTATCAAACCTATTTGTTTTCCCAACAGTAATACCCTCTCCAATCTCCTTCCAAACACAAAAGTAGGATCAGCTCCCACCATCCCATATAGAGATTGGCGTAGGAGGGGGCAAATTTTGCCCCCATAGCCGTTCCACGTCTCTGCAGATAGTAAGATCCCTCAAACAAAAAATAATTATGGGAGAGAAGAAATTCAATGACACAAATAAGAAAATGTTTGTAATCTTCAGAATAATTCGACATTCTGTCCAGAATGTGTGAAATAGATTGCAGTCCCAAATGATGGGGGATCGATGTATACAGTGATGATACATCCACTGTTATAAACCGATAAGATGGTTTCCATTGTATGGATTGCATGGCACATAGCACCTGTGTAGAATCTTTGATGTAACTAGTGAGATCTCCCACCAGGGGTTGCAAAAATATATCCACCAACTCAGAGGTGGGCTCCAAAAGAGAGCCCACTCCTGATATGATGGGTCTGCCAGGGGGTTTCCTCCACACTACCATCCTCAACAAAAAAATGTTTTTTTCAATGTGAGTTTTCTCACAAAACTGTTTACATCTAAGATTGTGTCAAAGAGGCTAAAGTGGGTAGTCGGAGAGAAATTCAAACCCTTACTCAAGACCTCCTTTTCATACTGGTTAAGTTCATATTGTGACAAATTAATTACATTTTTTAAACATATTTGCGGACCTGAGTCCGATTTGTTCTCATATGATATGTCCTTACTCTCTTTTCTTTTTCTTCCTCTACTACCCCTTCTTGTTTTTTTCTTTTTGGTCTGACATCTAAACCCACTTCGTTTTTTGAAGCCCCTTCCATCTCAACACTAGGAATATCTAATACTGATGTTATTCTGACCTCAGCAGCAGCTCCCTCCCCATTAGACTCATGTTCGGTGGTATCCTGATCATATTCTGTCTCAGCAAATCTTATTTTCTTAGCTGATTTATTTTCATTTCTTTTATTAAAGGTACGTTTATCACCCTGAGTTTTGTGAGGTGCTGCAGACCACCTATACACCCTATTTGATTCATAGTCTCTTTTATCACGTGACAATTTAGTTTTCTTGAAGATTCTAAATGATTGTTCATTTGCTTTGATGGACCTTCTTATAGAATTTAAAAAAACAACAGAGACAAGAACTTATCACTTTAATTAAAGCAATACAAACTGACCTACAAAACCTACAGACTGACCCTGTATTCAAAGAATATGACACCAAATTTGAAGCTAATATGCTAAAGTTCTCCAAAGAATTGTGGGACTTCAAGAAAACTAAATTGTGTGATAAAAGAGACTATGAATCAAATAGGGTGTATAGGTGGTCTGCAGCACCTCACAAAACTCAGGGTGATAAACGTACCTTAAATTAAAGAAATGAAAATAAATCAGCTAAGAAAATAAGATTTGCTGAGACAGAATATGATCAGGATACCACCGACCATGAGTCTAATGGGGAGGGAGCTGCTGAGGTCAGAATAACATCAGTATTAGATATTCCTAGTGTTGAGATGGAAGGGGCTTCAAAAAACGAAGTGGGTTTAGATGTCAGACCAAAAAGAAAAAAACAAGAAGGGGTAGTAGAGGAAGAAAAAGAAAAGAGAGTAAGGACATATCATATGAGAACAAATCGGACTCAGGTCCGCAAATATGTTTAAAAAATGTAATTAATTTGTCACAATATGAACTTAACCAGTATGAAAAGGAGGTCTTGAGTAAGGGTTTGAATTTCTCTCCGACTACCCACTTTAGCCTCTTTGACACAATCTTAGATGTAAACAGTTTTGTGAGAAAACTCACATTGAAAAAACATTTTTTTGCTGAGGATGGTAGTGTGGAGGAAACTGTGGGTATAGTGGATGATTTGGTTAGGTCTGGCTCTGATGGTGCATCTAATGCACTGAATTTTGGTGATCAATGCACACTTACTGAGTTAATGCAATTGATGGATGATAATATGGGTGACAATACTGCACAGGGAGATACACATCCCGAGGTGAGACTAAAAAGAAAAAGCAATTTTTACCCTATACATACTAGGGGTAAAAATATAGATGTTTTTCAAAGAACAATTGAGAAGAAATTGATAGCTTTGTCTTGTAAAGTTGAATCTAATAAGAAGAAAAAATCAAATAGGTTTAACAAAAATCTCAGTGACAAACATTTCAAGGCCTTGGCATCCCTAAAAGAAAACCACAATATAGTCATCAAGGCATCTGACAAAGGTGGAAATGTCGTTGTTATGGACAGGGAGTACTATCTTTTTGAGGCCAAACGACAACTTAGGGATGCTGAGGTCTATGAAAAACTGGATTCTGATCCTACTTTTGTGTTTGGAAGGAGATTGGAGAGGGTATTACTGTTGGGAAAACAAATAGGTTTGATAAAGGATTCTCAAATGGACTACCTATTAAAACAAAACCCAAGGGTACCCATCTTCTATTTCCTCCCAAAGTTACATAAGTATGAAGTCCATCCCCCTGGCAGACCCATCATATCAGGGGTGGGCTCTCTTTTGGAGCCCACCTCTGAGTTGGTGGATATATTTTTGCAACCCCTGGTGGGAGATCTCACTAGTTACATCAAAGATTCTACACAGGTGCTATGTGCCATGCAATCCATACAATGGAAACCATCTTATCGGTTTATAACAGTGGATGTATCATCACTGTATACATCGATCCCCCATCATTTGGGACTGCAATCTATTTCACACATTCTGGACAGAATGTCGAATTATTCTGAAGATTACAAACATTTTCTTATTTGTGTCATTGAATTTCTTCTCTCCCATAATTATTTTTTATTTGAGGGATCTTACTATCTGCAGAGACGTGGAACGGCTATGGGGGCAAAATTTGCCCCCTCCTACGCCAATCTCTATATGGGATGGTGGGAGCTGTTCCATATCTATGCAGATAGTAACCCCTTTCGTCATCATATAGTTTACTTCAGTCGCTATATTGATGACTTATTATTTATATGGGATGGAGATGAGAAATCAGCATTTTCCTTTTTTGATTATTTAAATTGCAATAATTTTAATTTGATTTTTGTGGGGGTTCAGGACCCTCTAAAAATACAGTTTCTTGATATTGAGTTAACAATCGAAGGAGATAGCATTGTTACCAATTTGTACCGTAAACCCACCAGTGGGAATACAATTCTCAATTACAAATCATGTCATCCAAAACACGTTTTGAATGCTATTCCCAAAAGTCAATTCATTCGGACAAAACGTATTTGTTCGAATGAATCTTTGTATCAGTAACAAAGTAAAAAATTGCATGACAGACTTCTTGAAAGAGGGTATAAGGATGCCCTTCTACTAAATACAAAAGAGATAGTCGATGCTATACCACGAGAGGACCTTCTCTTATATAGGAAAGTTGAAAGAGAGGGAAAGGCTAAGGATGTCTGTAAAAACATCATTTCTCTTGTAAGGTGTATCCAGTCCACGGATCATCCATTACTTGTGGGATATTCTCATTCCCAACAGGAAGTTGCAAGAGGACACCCACAGCAGAGCTGTAATATAGCTCCTCCCCTAACTGTCATAGCCAGTCATTCTCTTGCAACTCTCAACAAGCTAGGATGTTGTAGGAGAGAGTGGTTAAATATAGTTAGTTTATTTTCTTCAATCAAAAGTTTGTTATTTTTAAATAGTACCGGAGTTGTGCTATTTTATCTCAGGCAGTAAATAGAAGAAGAATCTGCCTGAGGTTTCTATGATCTTAGCAGGTTGTAACTAAGATCCATTGCTATTCTCACATATGTCTGAGGGGATTACACAGATGAGGTAACTTCAGCGAGAGAATGGCGTGCAGTTTATTCTGCTATCAGGTATGTGCAGTTATAATTTTTTCTAGAGATGGAAAACACTAGAAAATGCTGCTGATACCGGATTAATGTAAGTTAAGCCTGAATACAGTGATTTAATAACGACTGGTATCATGCTTACTCCCAGGGGTAATACCCTTATGATATTGCAATATAAACGTTTGCTGGCATGTTTAATCGTTTTTATATATGCATTGGTGATAAAACTTTATTGGGGCCTAGTTTTTTCCACATGGCTGGCTTAAATTTTGACTAGAAACAGTTTTACTGAGGTTTTCCACTGTTATAGTATAAAAGTTACAGTTGGTGCAGTTAAAATTTCAAACTGTGACATCCAGCTTCCATCAGGAGTCCCCTTTATGCTATAGGACATCTCTAAAGGGCTCAAAGGCTTTCCAAAGTCGTTTATTGGGGAAGGTAGGACCACAGCTTGCTGTGGCAGTTGGTTGTGACTGTTAAAAAACAAAAAAAACAAAACAAAACAAAAAAAAAAAACCGTCTATTTCGTTTTTTTGATCCGTTTTTTGAACTAAGGGGTTAATCATCCATTTGCAAGTGGATGCAATGCTCTGCTAGCCTATTACATACACTGTAAAAATTTTGTTTGATTTACTGCATTTTTTCACTGTTTTTCAAATTCTGACAAAATTTGTTTCTCTTAAAGGCACAGTACCGTTTTTATATTTGCTTGTTAACTTGATTTAAAGTGTTTTCCAAGCTTGCTAGTCTCATTGCTAGTCTGTATAAACATGTCTGACATAGAAGAAACTCCTTGTTCATTATGTTTAAAAGCCATGGTGGAACCCCCCCTTAGAATGTGTACCAAATGTACTGATTTCATTTTATGCAATAAAGATCATATTCTGTTTTTAAAAAAATTATCACCAGAGGAATCTGACGAGGGGAAAGTTATGCCGACTAACTCTCCCCACGTGTCAGACCCTTTGACTCCCGCCCAAGGGACTCACGCTCAAATGGCGCCAAGTACATCTAGGGCGCCCATAGCGTTTACTTTACAAGACATGGCGGCAGTCATGGATAATACACTGTCAGCGGTATTAGCCAGACTACCTGAACTTAGAGGTTAGCGAGATAGCTCTGGGGTGAGACAAAATGCAGAGCATACTGACGCTTTAGGAACCATGTCTGATACTGCCTCACAATATGCAGAAGCTGAGGAAGGAGAGCTTCAGTCAGTGGGTGATGTTAATGACTCAGGAAAGATACCTGATTCTAATATTTCTACATTTAAATTTAAGCTTGAACACCTCCGCGTGTTACTTAGGGAGGTTTTAGCTGCTCTGAATGACTGTGATACCATTGCAGTGCCAGAGAAATTTTGTAGACTGGATAAATGCTTTGCAGTGCCGGTGTGTACTGATGTTTTTCCAATACCTAAAAGGTTTACAGAAATTATTAATAAGGAATGGGATAGACCAGGTGTGCCGTTCTCTTCCCCTCCTATTTTTAGAAAAATGTTTTCCAATAGACGCCACCACACGGGAATTATAGCAGACAGTCCCTAAGGTGGAGGGAGCAGTTTCTACTCTAGCAAAGCGTACTACTATCCCTGTCGAGGACAGTTGTGCTTTTTTAGAGCCAATGGATAAAAAATTAGAAGGTTACCTTAAGAAAATATTTATTCAACAAGGTTTTATCCTACAGCCCATTGCATGCATTGCCCCTGTCACTGCTGCTGCGGCGTACTGGTTTGAGTCTCTGGAAGAGGCTTTACAGGTAGAGACTCCATTGGATGACATACTTGGCAAACTTAGAGCACTTAAGCTAGCCAATTATTTTATTTCTGATGCCATTGTTCATTTGACTAAACTAACGGCTAAGAATTCTGGTTTTGCTATACAGGAGCGCAGAGCGCTATGGCTTAAATCATGGTCAGCTGACGTGACTTTAAATTCTAAGCTACTTAACATTCCCTTCAAGGGGCAGACCCTATTAGGGCCTGGTTTGAAGGAGATTATTGCTGATATCACGGGAGGAAAAGGTTGTGCCCTTCCTCAGGACAGGTCCAAATCTAGGGCCAAACAGTCTAATTTTCGTGCCTTTCGAAACTTCAAGGCAGGTGCGGCATCAACTTCCTCTAATAATAAACAAGAGGGAACTTTTGCTCAATCCAAGACGGTCTGGAGACCAAACCAGACCTGGAAAAAAGGTAAGCAGGTCAAAAAGCCTGCTGCTGCCTCTAAGACAGCATGAAGGAACGACCCCCTATCCGGTAACGGATCTAGTAGGGGGCAGACTTTCACTCTTCGCCCAGGCGTGGGCAAGAGATGTTCAGGATCCCTGGGCGTTGGAAATTATATCCCAGGGATATCTTCTGGACTTCAAAGCTTCCCCCCCAAAAGGGAGATTTCACCTTTCACAATTATCTGCAAACCAGATAAAGAGTGAGGCATTCTTACACTGTGTACGAGACCTCCTAGTTATGGGAATGATCCATCCAGTTCCAAAGGAGGAACAGGAACAGGGTTTTTACTCAAATCTGTTTGTGGTTCCCAAAAAAGAGGGAACCTTCAGACCGATTTTGGATCTAAAGATCTTAAACAAATTCCTCAAAGTTCCGTCGTTCAAGATGGAAACTATTCGTAACCATCCTACCACTGATCCAGGAGGGTCAATATATGACTACAGTGGATCTAAAGGATGCTTATCTTCACATTCCGATACACAAAGATCATCATCGGTTTCTCAGGTTTGCCTTTCAAGACAGGCATTACCAGTTGTGGCTCTTCCCTTTGGATTAGCTACAGCCCCAAGAATCTTTACAAAGGTTCTAGGGTCGCTTTTGGCGGTCCTAAGGCCGCGGGGCATAGCAGTAGCCCCTTATTTAGACGACATCCTGATACAGGCGTCAAACTTCCAAATTGCCAAGTCTCATACGGACGTAGTACTGGCATTTCTGAGGTCGCATAGGTGGAAAGTGAACGAGGAAAAGTGTTCTCTATCCCCACTCACAAGAGTTTCCTTTCTAGGGACTCTGATAGATTCTGTAGAAATGAAAATTTACCTTGACGGAGTCCAGGTTATCAAAGCTTCTAAATTCCTGTCAGGTTCTTCATTCCATTCCGCGCCCTTTGGTGGCTCAGTGTATGGAAGTAATCAGCTTAATGGTAGCGGCAATGGACATAGTGCCGTTTGCACGCTTACATCTCAGACCGCTGCAACTATGCAGGCTCAGTCAGTGGAGCGGGGATTACACAGATTTGGCCCCTCAACTGAATCTGGACCAAGAGACCAGGGATCCTCTTCCCTGGTGGCTATCTCGGGTCCATCTGTCCAAAGGTATGACCTTCGCAGGCCAGATTGGACTATTGTAACAACAAATGCCAGCCTTCTAGGTTGGGGTGCAGTCTGGAACTCCCTGAAGGCTCAGGGATCGTGGACTCAGGAGGAGTCTCTCCTTCCAATAAATATTCTGGAACTAAGAGCGATATTCCAGGCTCTTCAGGTTTGGCCTCAGTTAGCAACTCTGAGGTACATCAGATTTCAGTCAGTCAACATCACGACTGTAGCTTACATCAACCATCGAGGGGGAACAAGAAGTTCCCTAGAGATGTTAGAAGTTTCAAAAATAATTCACTGGGCAGAGATTCACTCTTGCCACCTATCAGCTATCCATATCCCAGGTGTAGAGCACTGGGAGGCGGATTTTCTAAGTCGTCAGACTTTTCATCTGGGAGAGTGGGAACTCCATCCGGAGGTATTTGCACAACTGATTCTCCGTTGGGGCAAACCAGAACTGGATCTCATGGCGTCTCGCCAGAACGCCAAGCTTCCGTGTTATGGATCCAGGTCCAGGGATCCCAAGGCGACACTGATAGATACTCTAGCAGCGCCCTGGTCTTTCAACCTGGCTTATGTGTTTCCATCGTTTCCTCTGCTCCCTCGACTGATTGCCAAGATCAAGCAGGAGAGAGCCTCAGTGATTCTGATAGCACCTGCGTGGCCACGCAGGACCTGGTATGCAGATCTAGTGGACATGTCATCCTTTCCACCATGGTCTCTGCCTCTGAGACAGGACCTTCTACTTCAGGGTCCTTTCAAACATCCAAATCTATTTTCTCTGAGGCTGACTGCCTGGAGATTGAATGCTTGATTTTATCAAAGCGTGGCTTCTCCGAGTCAGTTATTGATACCTTAATACAGGCACGAAAGCCTGTCACCAGGAAAATTTACCATAAGGTATGGCGTAGATATCTTTATTGGTGTGAATCCAAGGGTTACTCATGGAGTAAGGTCAGGATTCCTAGGATTTTATCTTTTCTCCAAGAAGGTTTGGAAAAAGGATTGTCAGCTAGTTTCTTAAAGGGACAGATTTTTGCTCTGTCTATTCTTTTGCACTAGCGTCTGGCAGATGTTCCAGACGTTCAGGCATTTTGTCAGGCTTTAGTTTGAATCAAGCCTGTGTTTAAACCTGTTGCTCCACCATGGAGCTTAAACTTGGTTCTTAAGGCTCTTCAAGGAGTTCCGTTTGAACCTCTTCATTCCATAGATATCAAACTTTTATCTTGGAAAGTTCTTTTTTTTTTTTTTTTTTTTTGGTAGCTATTTCCTCGGCTCGTAGAGTCTCTGAGCTATCTGCCTTTCAATGTGATTCTCCTTATCTGATTTTTCATACGGATAAGGTAGTCCTGCGTACCAAACCTGGGTTCTTACCTAAGGTGGTATCTAACAAGAATATCAATCAAGAGATTGTGGTTCCATCCTTGTGTTACACAATCTGGACGTGGTCTGTGCTTTAAAGTTTTACTTACAAGCTACTAAAGATTTTCGTCAAACATCTGCTTTGTTGTCTACTCTGGACAGAGGAGAGGTCAAAAGGCTTTGGCAAACTCCTTTTCTTTTTGGCTAAGAAGCTTAATCCGCTTAGCCTATGAGACTGCTGGACAGCAGATTCCTGAAAGGATTACAGCTCATTCCACTAGAGCTGTGGCTTCCACTTGGGCCTTTAAAAATGAGGCTTCTGTTGAACAGATTTGCAAGGCGGCGACTTGGTCTTCGCTGCATACTTTATCAAAATTTTACAAATTTGATACTTTTGCTTCTTCGGAGGCTATATTTGGGAGAAAGGTTTTACAGGCAGTGGTTCCTTCCATTTAAGTTTCTGCCTTGTCCCTCCCTTCATCCGTGTACTTTAGCTTTGGTATTGGTATCCCACAAGTAATGGATGATCCGTGGACTGGATACACCTTACAAGAGAAAACACAATTTATGCTTACCTGATAAATTTATTTCTCTTGTGGTGTATCCAGTCCACGGCCCGCCCTGTCATTTTAAGGCAGGTAATTTTTAAATTTAAACTACAGTAACCACTACACCCTATGGTTCCTCCTTTCTCGGCTTGTTTTCGGTCGAATGACTGGCTATGACAGTAAGGGGAGGAGCTATATTACAGCTCTGCTGTGGGTGTCCTCTTGCAACTTCCTGTTGGGAATGAGAATATCCCACAAGTAATGGATGATCCGTGGACTGGATACACCACAAGAGAAATAAATTTATCAGGTAAGCATAAATTGTGTTTTTCAGTACTCCATACAGTCTGGAGTTTAAACAAGTTTGTGACATCATCCGTGAAAGCCTTCCGATTCTCCATACTGATACAGTATTAGAAAAAGTGGCAGAGGGTATAAAATTTGTACCTAAAAAAGCCATGACTAATCATGTCATCCAAAACACGTTTTGAATGCTATTCCCAAAAGTCAATTCATTCGGACAAAACGTATTTGTTCGAATGAATCTTTGTATCAGCAAC
Source organism: Bombina bombina (assembly GCF_027579735.1). Classification (NCBI taxonomy): domain Eukaryota; kingdom Metazoa; phylum Chordata; class Amphibia; order Anura; family Bombinatoridae; genus Bombina; species Bombina bombina. The sequence continues at coordinate 796,637,197 of NC_069501.1, read as the reverse complement.
AAAGTAAAAAATTGCATGACAGACTTCTTGAAAGAGGGTATAAGGATGCCCTTCTACTAAATACAAAAGAGATAGTCGATGCTATACCACGAGAGGACCTTCTCTTATATAGGAAAGTTGAAAGAGAGGGAAAGGCTAAGGATGTCTGTAAAAACATCATTTTCAGTACTCCATACAGTCTGGAGTTTAAACAAGTTTGTGACATCATCCGTGAAAGCCTTCCGATTCTCCATACTGATACAGTATTAGAAAAAGTAGTGGCAGAGGGTATAAAATTTGTACCTAAAAAAGCCATGACTATAAGAGATTATGTAGCCCCCTCTTCCCTGCCAGACAGGAAGACACAATCTTGGTTGAAACCTAGGATGGGTTTCTATAGATGTAGGGCCACCAGGTGTAAAACATGTGATTTTGTAACTGAGGGGGACACTTTTATGTCCCACAGTACTAACAAAGAATATAAAATTAAATTTAGACTAAATTGTAATTCCACACATATAGTCTATCTTATGACGTGTAAAGAATGTAAAATACAATATTTGGGGAAAACCAAGAGGAGGTTAAGAGATCGGGTGTTGGAGCACATCAGGGACATTGAGGACCCTGATGTGTTCACCTCTGTTGCCACCCATTTTAAATTTGAACATTTGGGAAATTCTAGCCTGGCTAATTTCCAAGCAATTGATCATGTTCCTTTCTCCAAGAGAGGTGGGGACAGAGAATATTATTTAAGCAAAAAGGAGGTTAGATGGATTTTTAACACTAGGACCCCACTTGGCTTGAATGTTGAAGCCGATGTCAATCTTTTTGTTTAAATAATCACAACAAACTTTTGGGATTTGTAGTATTATGGAAATTAGGTTAATATTAGAATTAAAATTAAAATTTGAATTAAACAATAGTATCAACATTAAATGATATCTGATTTGCCCCTTTTCTGCCAGTTACTGTTCACAAAGATCATAAAAATCAAAAATTAGAAACTAAAAATTGAGATTTAATCTTTAGAAAAATGTTATCAAAAAATTTCTTTATACTTATTCTTATATTTTTATTATCTATTTTGCTCCCCTTTAATGTTTGTTGTTTTTGATTGTTTGTATATTTATGAACTTGTATTGTTATGTGTACATTCCTTCCTGTGTCCTGTACATTTACAGTCTATGAATTTGGGATCAATTATTTAAGGCTTTATGAATTATTAAGTATGATACATGTGATGTTAATTGCTGAATTATATGTCCCTTTAAATAGACTGCAGGCAGTTGCATGTGTTAAGCAGTGATCAAGTGCGGTGGACCCGCATGAAACGCGTCTGCTGTTGCTGCCTTTTTGTGACCACTATATGACTTTGTGGTGGTCATTTTGCTATTGTCCGCTCTTTGTTTTTAAGTGCACAGTGCATTTAATAAAGAATACTTTTGAATTTACTCACATCTGTTTGGAGCGTCTTCCTAGTTAGCCGGAACTGTTTTCCTCAGTGTATGTTCCTGTGGCGTCTGATACAGAGACGCACTTCCTGGCTCCTGTGGAGGATCGTGGGGGAGTTGTTGGACTGGTGCACACGCTGAAGCAACGCCGAAGATACGCAGAAGAAGCCGGCATTTGAGCACTGTTTGGGTGAGCACCGCTTGCTGTGTATATTGTTATTGCTTGTCTGTTCCATTGCGGTAGCTCTCCTGTGCTCTCATGCGAGTGGGCTGAATATTTAGCGTCTGTTTTAAGGAGCGTTTTTGTGACTTGTGTGGTGCTGAAGATACAACCCCAGGTACTACTTTGAATGTTACATATTATCTATTTGGACTGTTATACATCAGTATTGGTGTTGCACTGTGCACTTTTGACTGGACTGGACTTTAGCTATGTCTGAGACACAGGATTGTTATGTACTGAGAGACTTGGAAGCCACTTTGTATCACTATGATGAGGACTTGGATTACCTCTCTAATGATAATGAAAATACCATTGATAGCCTCTTTTTCCATATTGATGAGCTTCGTAGAAAAGATATAAAATTAGACCTGGACATTAAGGCTTTTCTACTATACAAAAAATATCAACGTATTCCAAGAGGCCTAAGGATAAGGAAATTTGCATCCTTCACAGTTAATGATTCAGACTTTATATTGAAGTGGAATAAGATTCTCAGGCCTAGATTTGGAGTTCGGCGGTAAAAGGGCTGTTAACGCTCCGCGGGCTTTTTTCTGGCCGCACCATAAATTTAACTCTGGTATCGAGAGTTCAAACAAATGCTGCGTTAGGCTCCAAAAAAGGAGCGTAGAGCATTTTTACCGCAAATGCAACTCTCGATACCAGAGTTGCTTACGGACGCGGCCGGCCTCAAAAACGTGCTTGTGCACGATTCTCCCATAGGAAACAATGGGGCTGTTTGAGCTGAAAAAAAACCTAACACCTGCAAAAAAGCAGCGTTCAGCTCCTAACGCAGCCCCATTGTTTCCTATGGGGAAACACTTCCTACGTCTGCACCTAACACTCTAACATGTACCCCGAGTCTAAACACCCCTAACCTTACACTTATTAACCCCTAATCTGCCGCCCCCGCTATCGCTGACCCCTGCATATTTTTTTTAACCCCTAATCTGCCGCTCCGTAAACCGCCGCAACCTACGTTATCCCTATGTACCCCTAATCTGCTGCCCTAACATCGCCGACCCCTATATTATATTTATTAACCCCTAATCTGCCCCCCTCAACGTCGCCGACACCTGCCTACACTTATTAACTCCTAATCTGCCGAGCGGACCTGAGCGCTACTATAATAAAGTTATTAACCCCTAATCCGCCTCACTAACCCTATCATAAATAGTATTAACCCCTAATCTGCCCTCCCTAACATCGCCGACACCTACCTTCAATTATTAACCCCTAATCTGACGACCGGAGCTCACCGCTACTCTAATAAATGTATAAACCCCTAAAGCTAAGTCTAACCCTAACACTAACACCCCCCTAAATTAAAGGGACTTTAAACACTTGTCATTAGGTTGTTTTTTTTTTTTTATTCATAATGTTTCTTTTGTTTTTCTAAATGTAATTTGCTATTTATTTTTATTATATGTTTACTTTTTTTTTCTTTTTTTACATTTATTTCACTTTCTGACCGCTCCGTGCAGACATGGCAGAAAGTTATGTGTAGACAAACCTCCCAGAAGTCTCTGCTTTGCTGTGAGCGCGCACGTCTGTAGAGTTGTAGACAGCACACTGAGCACAGCATGACTAAATCTACAGTGATTATCTTAGTGTTTTTCCCTAAATATAGTATCTTTTGAACTGGCCTCATCTGTAAGCTAATAATTCATTATCATTTTTTAAAAACAAAATGTATTTACCCTATTTTTTAATCTTACTTGTAGTGCGAGTGAAAGAGGGACCGCCCAACACACTGCTCAGGGAGACAGCTGCTGTCTCCTAAATATTACCCCTCTGTTTTTTCTATCCAAGCTCCCGGAGTCCCGCTCAGTTTATTGCACATCTTATACAGCTCACGCTCTCTGTGCATCTCAGGTTATGTGACATTATAAATTGATGTACATAGAACAGAGCACTGTGGCTGACCTCTACATACTCGTAACACAAAACAAATAAAGCATCCCCTTCCCTACACTATCTTTTAGGATCTTTGGAATGCCTGCTAAATAGACAAACCACTGATGCGGTCACATAACCTGAGATGCACAGAGAGCGTGAGCTGTATAAGATGTGCAATAAACTGAGCGGGACTCCGGGAGCTTGGATAGAAAAAACAGAGGGGTAATATTTATGAGACAGCAGCTGTCTCCCTGAGCAGTGTGTTGGGCGGTCCCTCTTTCACTCGCACTACAAGTAAGATTAAAAAATAGGGTAAATTCATTTTGTTTTTAAAAAATTATAATGAATTATTAGCTTACAGATGAGGCCAGTTCAAATGATACTATTTAGGGAAAAACACTAAGATAATCACTGTAGATTTAGTCATGCTGTGCTCAGTGTGCTGTCTACAACTCTACAGACGTGCGCGCTCACAGCAAAGCAGAGACTTCTGGGAGGTTTGTCTACACATAACTTTCTGCCATGTCTGCATGGAGCGGTCAGAAAGTGAAATAAATGTAAAAAAAGTAAACAAATAATAAAAATAAATAGCAAATTGCATTTAAAAAAACCAAACTAACATTATGAATAAAAAAAACAAAATAACCTAATGGCAAGTGTTTAAAGTCCCTTTACTTGGTATGCGCATGCAAGTGAAGAAGGGAGTGTGCATTGAGTATCGCATACAACGTGCGTTACAACATGTCAGCCAGCACTGCATTCAGTAGGCGGTGGTTTAGGGGTATTATTGAAAACAAAAAAAATGTGCAGATGCTAAATAAAGAAATAAAGAAAGAAATAATATATAAAACAAAGCAAAATAGATTAAAAAAAATTATAATTACATTAAAGCAGATGGTGTTTAGGGTCCCTTTAAATATAATTTTAATCTAACGAAATAAATTAACTCTTATTAAATACCTTATTCCTATTTAAAGCTAAATACTTACCTGTAAAATAAATCCTAATATAGCTACAATATAAATTATAATTATATTATAGCTATTTTAGGATTAATATTTATTTTACAGGCAACTTTTTAATTATTTTAACCAGGTACAATAGCTATTAAATAGTTAAGAACTATTTAATAGTTACCTAGTTAAAATAATAACAAATTTACCTGTAAAATAAATCCTAACCTAAGATATAATTAAACCTAACACTACCCTATCAATAAATTAATTAAATTAACTACCTACAATTACCTACAATTAACCTAACACTACACTATCAATAAATTAATTAAACACAATTGCTAAAAAAAAATACAATTAAATAAACTAGCTAAAGTACAAAAAATAAAAAAGAACTAAGTTACAAAAAATAATAAAATATTTACAAACATAAGAAAAATATTACAACAATTTTAAACTAATTACACCTACTCTAAGCCCCCTAATAAAATAACAAAGACCCCCAAAATAAAAAATTCCCTACCCTATTCTAAATTAAAAAAGTTACAAGCTCTTTTACCTTACCAGCCCTGAACAGGGCCCTTTGCGGGGCATGCCCCAAGAATTTCAGCTCTTTTGCCTGTAAAAGAATAAATACAATACCCCCCCAACATTACAACCCACCACCCACATACCCCTAATCTAACCCAAACCCCCCTTAAATAAACCTAACACTAAGCCCCTGAAGATCTTCCTACCTTGTCTTCACCATACCAGGTTCACCGATCCGTCCTGGCTCCAACATCTTCATCCAACCCAAGTGGGGGTTGGCGATCCATCATCCGGTGCTGAAGAGGTCCAGAAGAGGCTCCAAAGTCTTCCTCCTATCCGGCAAGAAGAGGACATCCGGACCGGCAAACATCTTCTCCAAGCGGCATCTTCAATCTTCTTCCATCCGGTGCGGAGCGGGTCCATCTTGAAGCAGGCGACGCGGATCCATCCTCTTCTTCCGTTGTCTCCCGACGAATGACGGTTCCTTTAAGGGACGTCATCCAAGATGGCGTCCCTCGAATTCCGATTGGCTGATAGGATTCTATCAGCCAATCGGAATTAAGGTAGGAATTTTCTGATTGGCTGATGGAATCAGCCAATCAGAATCAAGTTCAATCCGATTGGCTGATCCAATCAGCCAATCAGATTGAGCTCGCATTCTATTAGCTTTTCCGATCAGCCAATAGAATGCGAGCTCAATCTGATTGGCTGATTGGATCAGCCAATCGGATTGAACTTGATTCTGATTGGCTGATTCCATCAGCCAATCAGAAAATTCCTACCTTAATTCCGATTGGCTGATAGAATCCTATCAGCCAATCGGAATTCGAGGGACGCCATCTTGGATGACGTCCCTTAAAGGAACCGTCATTCGTCGGGAGACAACGGAAGAAGAGGATGGATCCGCGTCGCCTGCTTCAAGATGGACCCGCTCCGCACCGGATGGAAGAAGATTGAAGATGCCGCTTGGAGAAGATGTTTGCCGGTCCGGATGTCCTCTTCTTGCCGGATAGGAGGAAGACTTTGGAGCCTCTTCTGGACCTCTTCAGCACCGGATGATGGATCGCCAACCCCCGCTTGGGTTGGATGAAGATGTTGGAGCCAGGACGGATCGGTGAACCTGGTATGGTGAAGACAAGGTAGGAAGATCTTCAGGGGCTTAGTGTTAGGTTTATTTAAGGGGGGTTTGGGTTAGATTAGGGGTATGTGGGTGGTGGGTTGTAATGTTGGGGGGGGGTATGGTATGTTTTTTTTTACAGGCAAAAGAGCTGAAATCCTTGGGGCATGCCCCGCAAAGGGCCCTGCTCAGGGCTGGTAAGGTAAAAGAGCTTGTAACTTTTTTAATTTAGAATAGGGTAGGGAATTTTTTATTTTGGGGGGCTTTGTTATTTTATTAGGGGGCTTAGAGTAGGTGTAATTAGTTTAAAATTGTTGTAATATTTTTCTTATGTTTGTAAATATTTTATTATTTTTTGTAACTTAGTTCTTTTTTATTTTTTGTACTTTAGCTAGTTTATTTAATTGTATTTATTTGTAGCAATTGTGTTTAATTAATTTATTGATAGTGTAGTGTTAGGTTAATTGTAGGTAATTGTAGGTATTTTATTTAATTAATTTATTGATAGGGTAGTGTTAGGTTTAATTATATCTTAGGTTAGGATTTATTTTACAGGTAAATTTGTTATTATTTTAACTAGGTAACTATTAAATAGTTCTTAACTATTTAATAGCTATTGTACCTGGTTAAAATAATTACAAAGTTGCCTGTAAAATAAATATTAATCCTAAAATAGCTATAATATAATTATAGTTTATATTGTAGCTATATTAGGATTTATTTTACAGGTAAGTATTTAGCTTTAAATAGGAATAAGTTATTTAATAAGAGTTAATTAATTTCGTTAGATTTAAATTATATTTAAGTTAGGGGGGTGTTAGTGTTAGGGTTAGACTTAGCTTTAGGGGTTAATCAATTTATTAGAATAGCGGTGAGCTCCGGTCGTCAGATTAGGGGTTAATACTTGAAGTTAGGTGTCGGCGATGTTAGGGAGGGCAGATTAGGGGTTAATACTATTTATTATAGGGTTAGTGAGGCGGGTTAGGGGTTAATAACTTTATTATAGTAGCGCTCAGGTCCGCTCGGCAGATTAGGGGTTAATAAGTGTAGGCAGGTGTCGGCGATGTTGAGGGGGGCAGATTAGGGGTTAATAAATATAATATAGGGGTCGGCGGTGTTAGGGGTAGCAGATTAGGGGTACATAGGGATAACGTAGGTGGCAGCGCTTTGCGGTCGAAGATTAGGGGTTAATTATTTTAAGTAGCTGGCGGCGACGTTGTGGGGGGCAGGTTAGGGGTTAATAAATGTAATACAGGGGTCGGCGGGGTTAGGGGCAGCAGATTAGGGGTACATAAGTATAACGTAGGTGGCGGTCGGCAGATTAGGGGTTAAAAATTTAAATCGAGTGGCGGCGATGTGGGGGGAGCTCGGTTTAGGGGTACATAGGTAGTTTATGGGTGTTAGTGTACTTTAGGGTACAGTAGTTAAGAGCTTTATGAACCGGCGTTAGCCAGAAAGCTCTTAACTCCTGCTATTTTCAGGCGGCTGGAATTTTGTCGTTAGAGCTCTAACGCTCACTTCAGAAACGACTCTAAATACCAGCGTTAGAAAGATCCCATTGAAAAGATAGGATACGCAAATGGCGTAGGGGGATCTGCGGTATGGAAAAGTTGCGGCTGAAAAGTGAGCGTTAGACCCTTTAATCACTGACTCCAAATACCAGCGGGCGCCCAAAACCAGCGTTAGGAGCCTCTAACGCTGGTTTTGACGGCTACCGCCGAACTCCAAATCTAGGCCTAAATGATTGTTCATTTGCTTTGATGGACCTTCTTATAGAATTTAAAAAACAACAGACAAGAACTTATCACTTTAATTAAAGCAATACAAACTGACCTACAAAACCTACAGACTGACCCTGTATTCAAAGAATATGACACCAAATTTGAAGCTAATATGCTAAAGTTCTCCAAAGAATTGTGGGACTTCAAGAAAACTAAATTGTCACATGATAAAAGAGACTATGAATCAAATAGGGTGTATAGGTGGTCTGCAGCACCTCACAAAACTCAGGGTGATAAACGTACCTTTAATAAAAGAAATGAAAATAAATCAGCTAAGAAAATAAGATTTGCTGAGACAGAATATGATCAGGATACCACCGACCATGAGTCTAATGGGGAGGGAGCTGCTGAGGTCAGAATAACATCAGTATTAGATATTCCTAGTGTTGAGATGGAAGGGGCTTCAAAAAACGAAGTGGGTTTAGATGTCAGACCAAAAAGAAAAAAACAAGAAGGGGTAGTAGAGGAAGAAAAAGAAAAGAGAGTAAGGACATATCATATGAGAACAAATCGGACTCAGGTCCGCAAATATGTTTAAAAAATGTAATTAATTTGTCACAATATGAACTTAACCAGTATGAAAAGGAGGTCTTGAGTAAGGGTTTGAATTTCTCTCCGACTACCCACTTTAGCCTCTTTGACACAATCTTAGATGTAAACAGTTTTGTGAGAAAACTCACATTGAAAAAACATTTTTGTTGTTGAGGATGGTAGTGTGGAGGAATAGTGGATGATTTGGTTAGGTCTGGCTCTGGTGGTGCATCTAATGCACTGAATTTTGGTGATCAATGCACACTTACTGAGTTAATGCAATTGATGGATGATAATATGGGTGACAATACTGCACAGGGAGATACACATCCCGAGGTGAGACTAAAAAGAAAAAGCAATTTTTACCCTATACATACTAGGGGTAAAAATATAGATGTTTTTCAAAGAACAATTGAGAAGAAATTGATAGCTTTGTCTTGTAAAGTTGAATCTAATAATAAGAAAAAATCAAATAGGTTTAACAAAAATCTCAGTGACAAACATTTCAAGGCCTTGGCATCCCTAAAAGAAAACCACAATATAGTCATCAAGGCATCTGACAAAGGTGGGAATGTCGTTGTTATGGACAGGGAGTACTATCTTTTTGAGGCCAAACGACAACTTAGGGATGCTGAGGTCTATGAAAAACTGGATTCTGATCCTACTTTTGTGTTTGGAAGGAGATTGGAGAGGGTATTACTGTTGGGAAAACAAATAGGTTTGATAAAGGATTCTCAAATGGACTACCTATTAAAACAAAACCCAAGGGTACCCATCTTCTATTTCCTCCCAAAGTTACATAAGGATGAAGTCCATCCCCCTGGCAGACCCATCATATCAGGGGTGGGCTCTCTTTTGGAGCCCACCTCTGAGTTGGTGGATATATTTTTGCAACCCCTGGTGGGAGATCTCACTAGTTACATCAAAGATTCTACACAGGTGCTATGTGCCATGCAATCCATACAATGGAAACCATCTTATCGGTTTATAACAGTGGATGTATCATCACTGTATACATCGATCCCCCATCATTTGCGACTGCAATCTATTTCACACATTCTGGACAGAATGTCGAATTATTCTGAAGATTACAAACATTTTCTTATTTGTGTCATTGAATTTCTTCTCTCCCATAATTATTTTTTGTTTGAGGGATCTTACTATCTGCAGAGACGTGGAACGGCTATGGGGGCAAAATTTGCCCCCTCCTACGCCAATCTCTATATGGGATGGTGGGAGCTGTTCCACGTCTATGCAGATAGTAACCCCTTTCGTCATCATATAGTTTACTTCAGTCGCTATATTGATGACTTATTATTTATATGGGATGGAGATGAGAAATCAGCATTTTCCTTCTTTGATTATTTAAATTGCAATAATTTTAATTTGATTTTTGTGGGGGTTCAGGACCCTCTAAAAATACAGTTTCTTGATATTGAGTTAACAATCGAAGGACATAGCATTGTTACCAATTTGTACCGTAAACCCACCAGTGGGAATACAATTCTCAATTACAAATCATGTCATCCAAAACACGTTTTGAATGCTATTCCCAAAAGTCAATTCATTCGGACAAAACGTATTTGTTCGAATGAATCTTTGTATCAGCAACAAAGTAAAAAATTGCATGACAGACTTCTTGAAAGAGGGTATAAGGATGCCCTTCTACTAAATACAAAAGAGATAGTCGATGCTATACCACGAGAGGACCTTCTCTTATATAGGAAAGTTGAAAGAGAGGGAAAGGCTAAGGATGTCTGTAAAAACATCATTTTCAGTACTCCATACAGTCTGGAGTTTAAACAAGTTTGTGACATCATCCGTGAAAGCCTTCCGATTCTCCATACTGATACAGTATTAGAAAAAGTAGTGGCAGAGGGTATAAAATTTGTACCTAAAAAAGCCATGACTATAAGAGATTATGTAGCCCCCTCTTCCCTGCCAGACAGGAAGACACAATCTTGGTTGAAACCTAGGATGGGTTTCTATAGATGTAGGGCCACCAGGTGTAAAACATGTGATTATGTAACTGAGGGGGACACTTTTATGTCCCAAAGTACTAACAAAGAATATAAAATTAAATTTAGACTAAATTGTAATTCCACACATATAGTCTATCTTATGACGTGTAAAGAATGTAAAATACAATATTTGGGGAAAACCAAGAGGAGGTTAAGAAATCGGGTGTTGGAGCACATCAGGGACATTGAGGACCCTGATGTGTTCACCTCTGTTGCCACCCATTTTAAATTTGAACATTTGGGAAATTCTAGCCTGGCTAATTTCCAAAAAATTGATCATGTTCCTTTCTCCAAGAGAGGTGGGGGACAGAGAATATTATTTAAGCAAAAAGGAGGTTAGATGGATTTTTCATCTTAACACTAGGACCCCACTTGGCTTGAATGTTGAAGCCGATGTCAATCTTTTTGTTTAAATAATGACAACAAACTTTTGGGATTTGTAGTATTATGGAAATTAGGTTAATATTAGAATTAAAATTAAAATTCAAATTTGAATTAAACAATAGTATCAACATTAAATGATATCTGATTTGCCCCTTTTCTGCCAGTTACTGTTCATAAAGATCATAAAAATCAAAAATTAGAAACTAAAAATTGAGATTTAATCTTTAGAAAAATGTTATCAAAAAATTTCTTTATACTTATTCTTATATTTTTATTATCTATTTTGCTCCCCTTTCATGTTTGTTGTTTTTGATTGTTTGTATATTTATGAACTTGTATTGTTATGTGTACATTCCTTCCTGTGTCCTGTACATTTACAGTCTATGAATTTGGGATCAATTATTTAAGGCTTTATGAATTATTAAGTATGATACATGTGATGTTAATTGCTGAATTATATGTCCCTTTAAATAGACTGCAGGCAGTTGCATGTGTTAAGCAGTGATCAAGTGCGGTGGACCTGCATGAAACGCGTCTGCTGTTGCTGCCTTTCTGTGACCACTATATGACCTTTGTGGTGGTCATTTTGCTATTGTCCGCTCTTTGTTTTTAAGTGCACAGTGCATTTAATAAAGAATACTTTTGAATTTACTCACATCTGTTTGGAGCGTCTTCCTAGTTAGCCGGAACTGTTTTCCTCAGTGTATGTTCCTGTGGCGTCTGATACAGAGACGCACTTCCTGGCTCCTGTGGAGGATCGTGGGGGAGTTGTTGGACTGGTGCACACGCTGAAGCAACGCCGAAGATACGCAGAAGAAGCCGGCATTTGAGCACTGTTTGGGTGAGCACCGCTTGCTGTGTATATTGTTAATTAAGAACAAGTTTTGCCCTGTTAGACAATTGCTGGGGGAAAATTAACAAATATTATAGCAACAACAATATTGGTAGCAAGTGTATAAGATAAGAGAAATGGATTAGTATAATCAAAGTTCCATAAGAGCACTTGTGTGCTGTTCTTGATATGACTCCTCAAAATGTTCATCAATATAATTCTGGGATTTAATTCACTGTATCAGTTCCCAAACAAAGGAAGTCCTTATGATAAAGGTATTATGCACTATGGTATTAAGGCCCTTGAAAGCCTGGTCACGTACAACAGGTGTCAGATTTATTATATCCAAGAGTCACTAAGAATAAAGTTTACAAAGAAATGAGCAGTACTTATCTTATCTCTTCTTTCAAGAATAGATGCAATAAGTAGGTAGAGTGACAATTGTGTCCGATCCTTAAGACCTCTCAATCCTCGATTACTTTGTGTGTATAGTAACTGCGGTCAACATCTGCCGTCGTTTCTAGTCGAGTGATGAGGCCCTCCAGTCCCGTCAGCAGGAAATGGCCACAGAGCACCGACACATCCGTCTTTGGTGGATTCTCCTCCCGTTGTAGCGTCAGAGGTGATGCGCTTAAGGTGAGTGCCAGGTGATGAGGTCACTAGGAAATGAAGTTTAGAATGCACCATTCATAGCAGACAGGGCTTCAGGCTGCGGTGAGATGTAAACGGTATCCCATCCGCTATAGGAAACAAGTAGTATCCAGAAGGGAAAGAAGCAAACACCAGAGCCAAAAACTTGTATGCTTGTAGTTTATTCAGCAATGTTGCCAAGTATCAGGTGAATAGACAAATGACATCTGACGCGTTTCGAACATGCGCTTCATCAGAGGCTGAGGACTCACTCTAGGAGACCTATATATGGACTAGCAGCCAATCACCTATTCAAAATTCCCTAATTAAAGGTAATATGGTCAGGTGTTAAACGCAAGGTAGGCTGTCAGTACTTACATAGGTCTGTGAGTCATATATTAATACATAAGTAAATACTTCATTATGAGCAAAATGTATGAACACATATACATAAATAAAAAACATAAAAACTCTACTAAAACAATAAGAAAAAAAAGGAGAAAAAAGAACACAGGAAAATAAGGGAGACAAAAACATATTAATAATATCGAGGACTGAGACAATATATAAAGATGCAAAACGACTTGAACAGTTCAATATCATGTATATATGTATAATAGTACACTAAAGTTATCTAAAGAAGAAAAAATGTTGACCAACTGGTCTAGTTGTATATATACAAATCAATGATTTCTTCAAAAAAACTCTCTTAATCATTAGATTATAATATCCCCTGTTTCCGAAAACGTACGTAGGGAACCCTGGGTACATAGAAACTGTAATTGTACCTCTATAATGTCAATATTAAGTCCTCTAAAGCTCATAACATCATAAATAAAATATATAATAAAAAAATATATGATAAAAGGAGGAATTAGGTTTATAAAGTTCTGAAACAAATGTATATATACATACATATGTACAGTATATATATATATATATATATATATATATATATATATACATACATATGAATGTGTAACATATATATATATATATATATATATTATACTCCAAAGAAATAAATTGCACCCGGTTTCTTTAATAGGGATGTTACCACTTTATTCACATACGGCTAAATTTAGAGTTTTGTCGGTAAAGACCCACGTAGCTAACGCTGCTTTTTTTGCCAACGCACCTTTCCAACCACGCTGGTATTTAGAGTTTTCTGAGGGGCTGCGTTAGGCTCAAAAAAGGGAGCGTTGAGCCTAACTTAGCTCCACTTCAACCCTCAATACCAGCGTTGCTTATGGTAGCGGTAAGCTGGCAAAACGTGCTCGTGCATGATATCCCCATAGGAAACAATGGGGCATTTTGGGCTGAAAAAAAACCTAACACCTGCAAAAAAGCAGCGTTCAGCTCCTAACGCAGCCCCATTGTTTCCTATGGGGAAACACTTTCTAAGTCTGCACCTTAACACCCTAACATGTACCCCGAGTCTAAACATCCCTAACCTTACACTTATTAACCTCTAATCTGCCGCCCCCGCTATCGCTGACACCTGCATTATACTATTAACCCATAATCTGCCGCTCCGTACACCGCCGCCACCTACATTCTACTTATGAACCCCTAATCTGGTGCCCCTATCACCGCCGACCCCTATATTTATTAACCCCTAATCTGCCCCCCCCAACGTCGCCGCTACCTAACTACACTTATTAACCCCTAATCTGCCGACCGGACCTCGCCGCCACTATAATAAATGTATTAACCCCTAAACCGCTGCACTCCCGCCTCGCAAACCCTAGAATAAATAGTATTAACCCCTAATCTGCCCTCCCTAACATCGCCGCCACCTACCTACAATTATTAACCCCTAATCTCCCGCCAGCACCGTCGTCGCTACTATAATAAAGTTATTAACCCCTAAACCTAACTCTAACCCTAACACCCCACCTACATTCTACTTATGAACCCCTAATCTGCTGCCCCTATCACCGCCGACCCCTATATTATATTTATTAACCCCTAATCTGCCCCCCCAACGTCGCCGCTACCTAACTACACTTATTAACCCCTAATCTGCCGACCGGACCTCGCTGCCACTATAATAAATGTATTAACCCCTAAACCGCTGCACTCCCGCCTCGCAAACCCTAGAATAAATAGTAATAACCCCTAATCTGCCCTCCCTAACATCGCCGCCACCTACCTACAATTATTAACCCCTAATCTCCCGCCCGCACCGTCGTCGCTACTATAATAAAGTTATTAACCCCTAAACCTAACTCTAACCCTAACACCCCCCTAACATAAATATAATTTATATTAAACAAAATAATATTCCTAAAATTAACTAAATTATTCCTATTTAAAACTAAATACTTACCTATAAAATAAACCCTAATATAGCTACAATGCAATTAATTATTACATTGTAGCTATTTTAGGATTTATATTTATTTTACAGGCAACTTTGTATTTATTTTAACTAGGTACAATAGCTATTAAATAGTTAATAACTATTTAATAGCTACCTAGTTAAAATAAATACAAAATTACCTGTAAAATAAATCCTAACCTAAGTTACAATTAAACCTAACACTACACTATCATTAAATTAATTAAATAAATTACCTACAATTACCTAAAATAAAATAAACTATACTATAATACACAAAAAAACCCACTAAATTACAAAAAATAAAAAAGAATTACAAGCAGTTTAAACTAATTACACCTAATCTAAACCCCCCTTATAAAATAAAAAAGCCCCCCAAAATAAAAAATTCCCTACCCTATTCTAAAATACAAAAGTAATCAGCTCTTTTACCAGCCCTTAAAAGGGCTTTTTGCAGGGCCTTGCCCCAAAGTAATCAGCTCTTTTGCATGAAAATAAAAATACAATACCCCCCCAACATTACAACCCACCACCCACATACCCCTACTCTAACCCACCCACACCCCCCTTAAAAAAACCTATCACTAACCCCCTGAAGATCTCCCTACCTTGAGTCGTCTTCACCCAGCCGAGCCGAATTCTTCATCCAAGCGGAGCAAGAAGATGTCCTCCATCCGGTAGAAGTCCTGATCCAAGCAGCAAAGAAGAGGTCCTCCATCCGGCGAAGTCTTGATCCAAGCGGCAAAGAAGAGGTCTTCCATCCGGGCGATGTCTTCTTCCAAGCGGCATCTTCTATCTTCTTTCTTCCGGATCCATCTTCATCCCGCCGACGCGGAACATCCTCCTTCCCCGACGGACTAACGACGAATGAAGGTTCCTTTAAGGGGTGTCATCCAAGGCTGCGTCCCTTCAATTCCGATTGGCTGATAGAATTCTATCAGCCAATCGAAATTAAGGTAGGAAAAATCTGATTGGCTGATGCAATCAGCCAATCAGATTGAAGTTCAATCCGATTGGCTGATCCAATCAGCCAATCGTATTGAACTCGCATTCTATTGGCTGTTCCGATCAGAAAGAAAGAAGATAGAAGATGCCGCTTGGAAGAAGACATCGCCAGGATGGTAGACCTCTTCTTTGCTGCTTGGATCAAGACTTCGCCCGGATGGAGGACCTCTTCTTTGCCGCTTGGATCAAAACTTCTACCGGATGGAGGACATCTTCTTGCTCCGCTTGGATGAAGAATTCGGCTCGGCTGGCTGAAGACGACTCAAGGTAGGGAGATCTTCAGGGGGTTAGTGATAGGTTTTTTTAAGGGGGTTTGGGTGGGTTAGAGTAGGGGTATGTGGGTGGTGGGTTGTAATGTTGGGGGGGGTATTGTATTTTTATTTTCATGCAAAAGAGCTGATTACTTTGGGGCAAGGCCCCGCAAAAAGCCCTTTTAAGGGCTGGTAAAAGAGCTGATTACTTTTGTATTTTAGAATAGGGTAGGGAATTTTTTATTTTGGGGGGCTTTTTTATTTTATTAGGGGGTTTAGATTAGGTGTAATTAGTTTAAACTGCTTGCAATTCTTTTTTATTTTTTGTAAATTAGTGGGGGGGGTTTTGCATTATAATATTTTATTGTATTTTATTTTAGGTAATTGTAGGTAATTTATTTAATTAATTTAATGATAGTATAGTGTTTAATTGTAACTTAGGTTAGGATTTATTTTACAGGTAATTTTGTATTTATTTTAACTAGGTAGCTATTAAATAGTTATTAATTATTTAATAGTTATTGTACCTAGTTAAAATAAATACAACGTTGCCTGTAGAATAAATATAAATCCTAAAATAGCTACAATGTAATAATTAATTGCATTGTAGCTATATTAGGGTTTATTTTATAGGTAAGTATTTAGTTTTAAATAGAAATAATTTAGTTAATTTTAGGAATATTATTTCGTTTAATATAAATTATATTTATGTAAGGGGGGTGTTAGGGTTAGAGTTAGGTTTAGGGGTTAATAACTTTATTATAGTAGCGGCGACGGTGCGGGCGGGAGATTAGGGGTTAATAATTGTAGGTAGGTGGCGGCGATGTTAGGGAGGGCAGATTAGGGGTTAATACTATTTATTCTAGGGTTAGCGAGGCGGGAGTGCGGTGGTTTAGGGGTTAATACATTTATTATAGTGGCGGTGAGGTCCGGTCGGCAGATTAGGGGTTAATAAGTGTAGTTAGGTAGCGGCGACATTGGGTGGAGACAGATTAGGGGTTGATAAATATAATATAGGGGTCGGCGATTAGGGGTTCATAGGGATAATGTAGGTGGCGGCGGTGTCCGGTCGGCAGATTAGGGGTTAAAATTTTTTATTAGAGTGGTGGCGATGTGGGGGGGCCTTGGTTTAGGGGTACATAGGTAGTTTATGGGTGTTAGTGTACTTTAGAGCACAGTAGTTAAGAGCTTTATATTCCGGCGTTAGCCCATAAAGCTCTTAACTACTGACTTTTTTTGGCGTTAGGAGTCTTGTCGGTAGAGGGTCTACCGCTCACTTCTCCCAAGACTCCAAATACCAGCGTTAGGCAGATCCCATTGAAAAGATAGGATACGCAATTGGCGTAAGGGGATCTGCGGTAGCCTGGAATCGCAGTAGGGAAGTGAGCGGTAGACCCTTTCCTGGCTGACTCTAAATACCAGCGGGCGGCCAAAAGCAGCATTAGGACCCCTTAACGCTGCTTTTGATGGCTAATGCCAAACTCTAAATCTAGGCGATACTGTGGTATAACTCACATGCAAATACATACAATCTTTCGGTCCTCCACCTGGGACCTTTATCAAGGATCCTTGATAAAGTTCCCAGGTGGAGGATCAAAACGTTGGATGTACAGTATTTAGATGTGAGTTATACCACAGTATGTGAATAAAGTGGTAAGATACTTATTGAAGAAACCGGGTGCCATTTATTTATTTGGAGTGTGTTTGGAGACTCTGCACTGGCCATTTTTACCCTACAGGGATTGCTAAGGTTGTTTAAGATATATATATTATTTATTTATTACAACCTCAGAGTTGATTCCAGTAAAGAGATCTTTAAAAAAAAGAACACTGGAAGAGCAAATAATATAATACACACCCAAATATTTTTTTTTTGTTATGCATTACAAATGTTGAAGCTTTTCCCAAATGAGTTAAAGGGACTGTAAACGTATAGAATAATGTTATATAATTCTGCACATAGTGCAGAGTTTTATAACATTATCTTAGCGGTAAACTCACAAATTACAAGCATTGACAGTTTTTTCTAAGTCTAAAGTTGGACTCCGCTCCAGGCTCTACTGAGCGGGTCTTGGATTTCCAAAGCGCTATTCGCGAACGTGCTAGCTAGACACAGTGCGCCCGATCGCGCCGTTGGACTAAATGTAGCTCGCTCGTGCTACTAGACCAGAGCGGGAACGAGCTACTTTTAGTCCAAAAGCGCGATTGGCCATGCTGTGACATGCCAGCACGCCTGGAGCGGAGTCCAACTTTAGACTAAAAAAAAACCTGGCAATGCTTGTAATTTGTGAAGTTACCAGTAAGATAATGTTATATAAATCTGCACTGTCCCTTTAATGGGATATACACAGTATTCTGAAAATGGCCTGGTAAAGGTCCACAACCCAATTTTCACAATACTGTGCATATTCAATTAACTTATTTGGGAAAGTTTCAGCCTCTGTGATCTGTACACACATATATACACACATACACACTCACATACATACACACACATATATATATATATATATATACATACACACACATACATATTAACACACACAAACATGTATTAACATATACTTTTGAATTTACTCACATCTGTTTGGAGCGTCTTCCTAGTTAGCCGGAACTGTTTTCCTCAGTGTATGTTCCTGTGGCGTCTGATACAGAGACGCACTTCCTGGCTCCTGTGGAGGATCGTGGGGGAGTTGTTGGACTGGTGCACACGCTGAAGCAACGCCGAAGATACGCAGAAGAAGCCGGCATTTGAGCACTGTTTGGGTGAGCACCGCTTGCTGTGTATATTGTTAATTAAGAACAAGTTTTGCCCTGTTAGACAATTGCTAGGGAAAAATTAACAAATATTATAGCAAAAACAATATTGGTTGCAAGTGTATAAGATAAGAGAAATGGATTAGTATAATCAAAGTTCCATAAGAGCACTAGTGTGCTGTTCTTGATATGACTCCTCAAAATGTTCATCAATATAATTCTGGGATTGAATTCACTGTATCAGTTCCCAAACAAAGGAAGTCCTTATGATAAAGGTATTATGCACTATGGTATTAAGGCCCTTGAAAGCCTGGTCACGTACAACAGGTGTCAGATTTATTATATCCTAGAGTCACTAAGAATAAAGTTTACAAAGAAATGAGCAGTACTTATCTTATCTCTTCTTTCAAGAATAGATGCAATAAGTAGGTAGAGTGACAATTGTGTCCGATCCTTAAGACCTCTCAATCCTCGATTACTTTGTGTGTATAGTAACTGCGGTCAACATCTGCCGTCGTTTCTAGTCGAGTGATGAGGCCCTCCAGTCCCGTCAGCAGGAAATGGCCACAGAGCACCGACACATCCGTCTTTGGTGGATTCTCCTCCCGTTGTAGCGTCAGAGGTGATGCGCTTAAGGTGAGTGCCAGGTGATGAGGTCACTAGGAAATGAAGTTTAGAATGCACCATTCATAGCAGACAGGGCTTCAGGCTGCGGTGAGATGTAAACGGTATCCCATCCGCTATAGGAAACAAGTAGTATCCAGAAGGGAAAGAAGCAAACACCAGAGCCAAAAACTTGTATGCTTGTAGTTTATTCAGCAATGTTGCCAAGTATCAGGTGAATAGACAAATGACATCTGACGCGTTTCGAACATGCGCTTCATCAGAGGCTGAGGACTCACTCTAGGAGACCTATATATGGACTAGCAGCCAATCACCTATTCAAAATTCCCTAATTAAAGGTAATATGGTCAGGTGTTAAACGCAAGGTAGGCTGTCAGTACTTACATAGGTCTGTGAGTCATATATTAATACATAAGTAAATACTTCATTATGAGCAAAATGTATGAACACATATACATAAATAAAAAACATAAAAACTCTACTAAAACAATAAGAAAAAAAAGGAGAAAAAAGAACACAGGAAAAAAAGGGAGACAAAAACATATTAATAATATCGAGGACTGAGACAATATATAAAGATGCAAAACGACTTGAACAGTTCAATATCATGTATATATGTATAATAGTACACTAAAGTTATCTAAAGAAGAAAAAAATGTTGACCAACTGGTCTAGTTGTATATATACAAATCAATGATTTCTTCAAAAAAACTCTCTTAATCATTAGATTATAATATCCCCTGTTTCCGAAAACGTACGTAGGGAACCCTGGGTACATAGAAACTGTAATTGTACCTCTATAATGTCAATATTAAGTCCTCTAAAGCTCATAACATCATAAATAAAATATATAATAAAAAAATATATGATAAAAGGAGGAATTAGGTTTATAAAGTTCTGAAACAAATGTATATATACATACATATGTACAGTATATATATATATATATATATATATACATACATATGAAAGTGTAACATATATATATATATATATATATATATATATATATATATATATATTATACTCCAAAGAAATAAATTGCACCCGGTTTCTTTAATAGGGATGTTACCACTTTATTCACATACGGCTAAATTTAGAGTTTTGTCGGTAAAGACCCGCGTAGCTAACGCTGCTTTTTTTGCCAATGCACCCTTCCAACCACGCTGGTATTTAGAGTTTTCTGAGGGGCTGCGTTAGGCTCAAAAAAGGGAGCGTTGAGCCTAACTTAGCTCCACTTCAACCCTCAATACCAGCGTTGCTTATGGTAGCGGTAAGCTGGCAAAACGTGATCGTGCATGATATCCCCATAGGAAACAATGGGGCATTTTGGGCTGAAAAAAAACCTAACACCTGCAAAAAAGCAGCGTTCAGCTCCTAACGCAGCCCCATTGTTTCCTATGGGGAAACACTTTCTAAGTCTGCACCTTAACACCCTAACATGTACCCCGAGTCTAAACATCCCTAACCTTACACTTATTAACCTCTAATCTGCCGCCCCCGCTATCGCTGACACCTGCATTATACTATTAACCCATAATCTGCCGCTCCGTACACCGCCGCCACCTACATTCTACTTATGAACCCCTAATCTGCTGCCCTTATCACCGCTGACCCCTATATTATATTTATTAACCCCTAATCTGCCCCCCAAACGTCGCCGCTACCTAACTACACTTATTAACCCCTAATCTGCCGACCGGACCTCGCCGCCACTATAATAAATGTATTAACCCCTAAACCGCTGCACTCCCGCCTCGCAAACCCTAGAATAAATAGTATTAACCCCTAATCTGCCCTCCCTAACATCGCCGCCACCTACCTACAATTATTAACCCCTAATCTCCCGCCCGCACCGTCGTCGCTACTATAATAAAGTTATTAACCCCTAAACCTAACTCTAACCCTAACACCCCCTAACATAAATATAATTTATATTAAACAAAATAATATTCCTAAAATTAACTAAATTATTCCTATTTAAAACTAAATACTTACCTATAAAATAAACCCTAATATAGCTACAATGCAATTAATTATTACATTGTAGCTATTTTAGGATTTATATTTATTTTACAGGCAACTTTGTATTTATTTTAACTAGGTACAATAGCTATTAAATAGTTAATAACTATTTAATAGCTACCTAGTTAAAATACATACAATATTACCTGTAAAATAAATCCTAACCTAAGTTACAATTAAACCTAACACTACACTATCATTAAATTAATTAAATAAATTACCTACAATTACCTAAAATAAAATAAACTATACTATAATACACAAAAAACGAATTACAAGCAGTTTAAACTAATTACACCTAATCTAAACCCCCCTTATAAAATAAAAAAGCCCCCCAAAATAAAAAATTCCCTACCCTATTCTAAAATACAAAAGTAATCAGCTCTTTTACCAGCCCTTAAAAGGGCTTTTTGCAGGGCCTTGCCCCAAAGTAATCAGCTCTTTTGCATGAAAATAAAAATACAATACCCCCCCCCAACATTACAACCCACCACCCACATACCCCTACTCTAACCCACCCAAACCCCCCTTAAAAAAAACTATCACTAACCCCCTGAAGATCTCCCTACCTTGAGTCGTCTTCACCCAGCCGAGCCGAATTCTTCATCCAAGCGGAGCAAGAAGATGTCCTCCATCCGGTAGAAGTCCTGATCCAAGCAGCAAAGAAGAGGTCCTCCATCCGGCGAAGTCTTGATCCAAGCGGCAAAGAAGAGGTCTTCCATCCGGGCGATGTCTTCTTCCAAGCGGCATCTTCTATCTTCTTTCTTCCGGATCCATCTTCATCCCGCCGACGCGGAACATCCTCCTTCCCCGACGGACTAACGACGAATGAAGGTTCCTTTAAGGGGTGTCATCCAAGGCTGCGTCCCTTCAATTCCGATTGGCTGATAGAATTCTATCAGCCAATCGAAATTAAGGTAGGAAAAATCTGATTGGCTGATGCAATCAGCCAATCAGATTGAAGTTCAATCCGATTGGCTGATCCAATCAGCCAATCGTATTGAACTCGCATTCTATTGGCTGTTCCGATCAGAAAGAAAGAAGATAGAAGATGCCGCTTGGAAGAAGACATCACCAGGATGGAAGACCTCTTCTTTGCTGCTTGGATCAAGACTTCGCCTGGATGGAGGACCTCTTCTTTGCCGCTTGGATCAAAACTTCTACCGGATGGAGGACATCTTCTTGCTCCGCTTGGATGAAGAATTCGGCTCGGCAGGCTGAATACGACTCAAGGTAGGGAGATCTTCAGGGGGTTAGTGATAGGTTTTTTTAAGGGGGTTTGGGTGGGTTAGAGTAGGGGTATGTGGGTGGTGGGTTGTAATGTTGGGGGGGGTATTGTATTTTTATTTTCATGCAAAAGAGCTGATTACTTTGGGGCAAGGCCCCGCAAAAAGCCCTTTTAAGGGCTGGTAAAAGAGCTGATTACTTTTGTATTTTAGAATAGGGTAGGGAATTTTTTATTTTGGGGGGCTTTTTTATTTTATTAGGGGGTTTATATTAGGTGTAATTAGTTTAAACTGCTTGTAATTCTTTTTTATTTTTTGTAAATTAGTGGGGGGGGGTTTTGCATTATAATATTTTATTGTATTTTATTTTAGGTAATTGTAGGTAATTTATTTAATTAATTTAATGATAGTATAGTGTTTAATTGTAACTTAGGTTAGGATTTATTTTACAGGTAATTTTGTATTTATTTTAACTAGGTAGCTATTAAATAGTTATTAATTATTTAATAGTTATTGTACCTAGTTAAAATAAATACAACGTTGCCTGTAGAATAAATATAAATCCTAAAATAGCTACAATGTAATAATTAATTGCATTGTAGCTATATTAGGGTTTATTTTATAGGTAAGTATTTAGTTTTAAATAGGAATAATTTAGTTAATTTTAGGAATATTATTTCGTTTAATATAAATTATATTTATGTAAGGGGGGTGTTAGGGTTAGAGTTAGGTTTAGGGGTTAATAACTTTATTATAGTAGCGGCGACAGTGCGGGCGGGAAATTAGGGGTTAATAATTGTAGGTAGGTGGCGGCGATGTTAGGGAGGGCAGATTAGGGGTTAATACTATTTATTCTAGGGTTAGCGAGGCGGGAGTGCGGTGGTTTAGGGGTTAATACATTTATTATAGTGGCGGTGAGGTCTGGTCGGCAGATTAGGGGTTAATAAGTGTATTTAGGTAGCGGCGACATTGGGTGGGGGCAGATTAGGGGTTGATAAATATAATATAGGGGTCGGCGATTAGGGGTTCATAGGGATAATGTAGGTGGCGGCGGTGTCCGGTCGGCAGATTAGGGGTTAAAAATTTTTATTAGAGTGGTGGCGATGTGGGGGGGGCCTTGGTTTAGGAGTACATAGGTAGTTTATGGGTGTTAGTGTACTTTAGAGCACAGTAGTTAAGAGCTTTATATTCCGGCGTTAGCCCATAAAGCTCTTAACTACTGACTTTTTTTGGCGTTAGGAGTCTTGTCGGTAGATGGTCTACCGCTCACTTCTCCCAAGACTCCAAATACCAGCGTTAGGCAGATCCCATTGAAAAGATAGGATACGCAATTGGCGTAAGGGGATCTGCGGTAGCCTGGAATCGCAGTAGGGAAGTGAGCGGTAGACTCTTTCCTGGCTGACTCTAAATACCAGCGGGCGGCCAAAAGCAGCATTAGGACCCCTTAACGCTGCTTTTGATGGCTAATGCCAAACTCTAAATCTAGGCGATACTGTGGTATAACTCACATCCAAATACATACAATCTTTCGGTCCTCCACCTGGGACCTTTATCAAGGATCCTTGATAAAGTTCCCAGGTGGAAGATCAAAACGTTGGATGTACAGTATTTAGATGTGAGTTATACCACAGTATGTGAATAAAGTGGTAAGATCCTTATTGAAGAAACCGGGTGCCATTTATTTATTTGGAGTGTGTTTGGAGACTCTGCACTGGCCATTTTTACCCTACAGGGATTGCTAAGGTTGTGTAAGATATATATATTATTTATTTATTACAACCTCAGAGTTGATTCCAGTAAAGAGATCTTTAAAAAAAAGAACACTGGAAGAGCAAATAATATAATACACACCCAAATATTTTTTTTTGTTATGCATTACAAATGTTGAAGCTTTTCCCAAATGAGTTAAAGGGACTGTAAACGTATAGAATAATGTTATATAATTCTGCACATAGTGCAGAGTTTTATAACATTATCTTAGCGGTAAACTCACAAATTACAAGCATTGACAGTTTTTTCTAAGTCTAAAGTTGGACTCCGCTCCAGGCTCTACTGAGCGGGTCTTGGATTTCCAAAGCGCTATTCGCGAACG
Source organism: Bombina bombina (assembly GCF_027579735.1). Lineage (NCBI taxonomy): Eukaryota > Metazoa > Chordata > Amphibia > Anura > Bombinatoridae > Bombina > Bombina bombina. The sequence goes on along the minus strand of NC_069501.1, from coordinate 796,612,541 downwards.
TGCTAGCTAGACACAGCGCGCACGATCGCGCCGTTGGACTAAATGTAGCTCGCTCGTGCTACTAGACCAGAGCGGGAACGAGCTACTTTTAGTCCAAAAGTGCGATTGAGCATGCTGTGACAAGCCAGCACGCCTGGAGCGGAGTCCAACTTTAGACTAAAAAAAAACCTGGCAATGCTTGTAATTTGTGAAGTTACCAGTAAGATAATGTTATATAATTCTGCACTGTCCCTTTAATGGGATATACACAGTATTCTGAAAATGGCCTGGTAAAGGTCCACAACCCCATTTTCACAATACTGTGCATATTCAATTAACTTATTTGGGAAAGTTTCAGCCTCTGTGATCTGTACACACATATATACACACATACACACTCACATACATACACACACACATATATATATATACATACACACACATACATATTAACACACACAAACATGTATTAACATATACATACATATACACACACACACATATTAAAGGGACAGTCAACACCAGAATTTTTGTTGTTTTAAAAGATAGAGAGGGTCTAAAATATTCTGATATATTGCAGCATTTTCTTTAAACTATAAAGGTGCAAACATATTTTCTATACTCAGTGGGACATTCAATAGGTTACAATACTGCAAGGTTTAGAGTTACACTTATCTAAAGGGTTACTTTGTTAAGTACATAAACCACAATGTGCACTAATACCAATAAGGCATACTTTTCTGTGGACAAAACTATATGACTTCTTATAACTAATATGATCAACAAAAATAACACAATACAAGAGCATACAAAACAAGCAATATAAGCAAACAAGTTAAAATAATACTCCCCTAATTTAATTGGTTGACCCTGTAACAGCATAACAGGTCCTGAATATCAACCGGCAAGGCACACTCCAGAGAAGGATAGTATTTATGTTTTGAAGACACACATCATAAAAAACAGTCATAGATTACCCAGAGTCCTGTTCTGGGGCTGGTACCAGCATGCACTGCAAAGAATGGATCCAAAGATAGTTCAGCAACTTTTACTGCAGTATGGTGGTTAAAACAAGCTTGACAAAATGTCTTTTATCTTCATTTTTCTTTCTTTCTTTAAAAGGTTTACTTGCATTCAATCTTCAATCTTTTGAAGAGTGCACTATGGAATTTTATCTGTACAGATTTTACCTAAATATGAAAAACTCAAAAATAATTCAGTTAGATTCTTTAATCTCTGGATACAGCTTCATGATCTCATCCTACAAATACAAATATTGTGTTAAGAACTAAATAGAAAAATAAAAACATTTTAGGTTCACTTTCTTACTTAAAATAATAATCACCCAAATCACATAAAGATACTTATCAATACACATCAATATTTCCCCCTTGTTTGCGTGAAACATCCCATGTGGCATGCAAAAACAAGATAACACGAAACTAAAAGACAAATCATGCACTCCACTCATACATGCAGAATAATATTCTCAATAGCAAGCAAAATCAAATACACCGCACTATTCAATATGTCATTCATACAGCACGCTTCCACATGCAGTCACAAAAGAGAAAAACATAACAATCTCTTAGAAAACATTTAAAACCAATTGTCCATTCTGTAAAACAAAACATTAACAGCCGACACAAATTTTAAACAACCACAATTAACCTGAAATTCAACACAGCTACTTACATTCACTGAAACACAGGACTCGCAAAAAACACTACAAATAATTAAAAATCCTATAACAACCATCTATACCCTGGTTCTGCAAATTCTACCATGCACAATACTATGAGATCACACTAATAAGGCAATCACTGCAGATGATCAATAAACTCCAGTTGCATATTTATAAATAAAATCCCGAACCATAAACACCTAAGTACCCTATTTTGGGAAAGATCAGATAATAATGGTACAGCCACTGTTCTATATAGCTCCTGTCCGCATGCACCATGCAAATCCACTGTTAAATAAATCAGTTGTGGCACAAATAATTTGTGAAAAGCTCTAGAATCCAATCCAATTTATCACTTCAGTTTGCATTACAAAGGGAATTAAGTTACACTGCGTAAATATCTGCTATCTAAATGGCAGATTTAAAAAAAAATAATACAAAGAAAGGTCTCAAAAAATATATTTTGCAAACTGCTAATACAGTGCTATTGCTGCTCATGAACTCCTTTCACATGAGTGAACTGGTCCTTTAAATAATAAAATGACAATTTTCCATTGCTCTGTCTAAGCCCTAAGCTCCGGTTTTACAGACAAATATAAGATAAGGAACACAATAAAATATACTTATTATCCGAAATTCAACCCATTGCAATTTACTTCATATATACAAATAAACTCACAAATGCAACTTCTCCTACATTTTAAACTATTCAGCTTGTATAACAAGCCATTGAAAATACATTAATATCAAAACTATGTTACAGTGTACTGTCCCTTTAAGGACTTACCATTTATCACGTAATTTACATATTTATACCCTAGCCAGGATTTAGGAAATGTGTATTATTTACCACAAATATTCTACTTCTGTACTGTATCATGGCCTGCATATTTAAATGAGAGCCATCACACCATACATAATACCCATTTTTATTAACACTTCTACTGCATTAATTTACTTGCAACAGAAACGGACCCAAATACTTTTAGATAAATTTAATGATATACAGCCTATAACCTTATTTTATCTTTTCCACTAATTCCTTGCACAAATCTTGCAAATACAACATACTTGAATCAACCTGTTAATCTTTTTTAATTCACCAGAACGTGACCTCAAGTCACTCAATCATCTGCACATTCACAAATCCCTTAATTAATTCACTTGCAAAAACAATATATTTATATGCCGCAACAGGTGGACAGTTTTTTTATTTTTATCACTTAAAACTAAAAACTGCTATTACACACACACACACACACTCATCTCACCTTGCATACCAGAAATTCACTCCATTTTTTTTTTCTTTACTTTTCAGGAAAACATATATTTCATAACATACCAAAGACATATAAAAATACAATAAGATTAACTTTCCACCAAATTTAAAATGAATTTGAAAGTGTCCGAATCTGCAGAGAAATGGCCATTTTCCAGCCGATTGAGACAATTTTCAAACAAAATAATACATTCTCTTTTTTTTTTTAAACTAAGTCTTTTACACATCATACAAGACACAGTGAAAACCGACAGACCATCACACATGACACATCAAATGCACAAAATCTACGTTTTGTTACTGCAAACAAAGAGAGAAAGAGTTTTACAAACGGAGCTGCTGTAACAGTTTTTTTTCCTGTTCTCTGAATATGTGATCTGTGTGTGCGCTCAGTGGCCCCCCTTCTATGCCCTCAACATTCTTTAACACAGAGTTTTCTCTTTGAATCTACACAGCAGTGCTTACTGACAGTTTTTTATGATCCCCCTCCCTTTCTTGAGTGGATGTCTCTGCCTGAAATGTTCTGTCCTTAACAGAAACTGTTAACCCTTTTGTAGACATTAAATATGTAATCTTCTCTTGTGCATTATTATCTATGAGCAGACCCCATTTCCACAACACAATAATAGCAGCAATTACTTTAATATTCTTAAGCACAGCACAATACAATCATATAGCAATTAAAAGCATGTAAGCAAAGCATCAAATATGTTAGGTTCTATGAGACCTCAGAGTCAGTGTCTAATATGATGTTTGCGTGCAGCCTATTCCCGCTCAGTCTCACACCAAACCTATGACTCTAGGTGTAGTCAGAGTCAAGTTATTTGCTCATAGACTGAGGGGACTGGAAGCAGTCAGAAATGGAAGTAGAAAATGTGAGAAGAATGCTTCAAGAGGTACTATAAGATATATAGTGATATATAGTGAGAATCAGGTATAAATAATAGTGAGTAGCTTGTGTGTGTGCTCTGTGATCACTGAAGCTGTGCTGCAGAGGATTGTATACAATCTGATGTGTTTTAACCCCTAGGCAAATCCGGTATCTATAAATCTCAGAGACAGCTTTTGATAACTTGATAACTTATAACTCCTATATAGTTTGCCCCTTAGAGTTATGTTTAAGAAAAGGAAGTCCAGGATCAAATCCTTATATATATATATATATATATATATATATATATACAAGCTATTAAGTGATACACACGTTTTAACTTTGCCCCTTTATAGTGAAGAGTGATACGTTGGTTCAGAGGCTCAGGTTTCTCTTTGAGTGACGCCTGTCAGTGTTACCTTATATGAGCGTTCCTTCACTATGTTGCGATGTCTGCTGAACGCTGAACAGAGCCGGTCACATGGGCAACAATGTCAGGCATGTCAGTGCGGCAGTTCTGGAGGCTGAGTATTTAAAAGAATATGAGCTGTGTCCCCGGCGTCTGTGTTGCTCGCGAGCAGATCAGGAAATCAGCTGTAAGTGAAGCAGAGTTAACAGACAGGGTGACGTAGTAACCTCCAGCTGTGTTTGTGAGATACAAAGTTGCGCTCTGTGGAAAATATCAGTATATGTTGCAATTCAGTATTCAATATAAATGTAGACAATCCAGAGCAAGTAATAGAGTAGCGTAGAGAATCTGTAGTTTGAATCTCCTGTTATTGTTAGGCTAAGTTGCAGCGTCTTCACTGTAAATTCACCTATAAACTCAGAATACTTAGCACTGAAACAGGAACAGGAGGAGCCTTAAATAGACTTTCAGGAAAGCCTTAAAGGGGTAGGAGACGGGACCTGACAAATATCAGTTCAAATTCAGCGATAGGTAACAAAGAACTCTACTATAGGACTGTATATAGGGATAACTTCAACACAGATGAGACTCACTCATCACAATACAGAGATGCCAACTTGCCCGGGGGAATGATAACCTCACGTCAAATACATGCTAACTTTTATCTTGCGCGCTTCACCAGACAGGACTTCAATACCTGTCTAAACCAGCACAGGACTTTGAACCTGCCTGGAGGGGTTATCACAACTGTCGGAAGGTCTTTAACCTCCGCAAACCTGCGCCTCCACCGCAGGAACCCCTTAACCCTTTATCATATATAACCAACACCTATTACCAACAAATACATTTAGGTTCAGATTCACAGAGGGAAAGTAGAGTAAAAAACACTCATCTACTTACTCAGTGCGAATCCCACGAGCTGACACCAGAATTGTTAGATGTTGTTTTCAGAGGGGGATCGTGTCAGTCAGGGCTTGGCCTGGAACACACCTTATCAGCTGGAAATGACTGTATTTGACTAGGATATCCAAGAGAATAGAATTGAGACCACACAGCAATGAGTCTAAAAACGATTCTGTTTATTGAAAGACACACAACATGTCTTATAGCCAACAATTTCAGCATACAGGGTTAACATGATGACACGTTATGACCGCATCATATCATACCATATTTCATGAACAAAAGAAGCTTATTAAAATATATGAGAGAAAGAGGAGTATGAAGTAGTGTTTCTTATAACAGTAACAAAAATACATCTGTGCGTCTATTTCAGCTTAACGCAAGGTCGTTTGGGCCTCTTACCTAGATAACGGACTTCCAGGCGTCTTGCCAGAAACCTTTTCAAGGCCGATATTACTAATACAATTCTTACTAACATCAGCATATTTCTCACTACATAATAACTACTATAATAAAAGATTCATTAGACAAAATGGATGCCTAAGACAAAATGGCGGCCAAGAACAAGATGGCACTAGTCATGCTAACAATTCCTAACCCTGTTACATTATACACAGCCATTGGCTGCACAATCTAGTGACCTATTTATAACTGTCCCTAATTGGCTACAGCAGAGAAGGTAACCTAAGTTACAACATGGCAGTTCCCATTGTTTTATAGCCAATAAAAATTTAGATTCGCAGAATAATCTTTTCTTTGAATACATAATTTTATCTAGCATTCAATTAGTGTTTAATGTCCCTTTAAGCCCTAACTTACCTTTTCTGCAATGTGCTGTTACCTTGTACCGCACTGGAGTTCAGGAAGGGGGAGGAAATTCAAGAGTGAGGAACATAGTAAATATTTACACTGAGAAAGAACGAAACAGTGACACCTGCAGGTAGAAATTAAAAGTGCAGGCCACTGCCGTTCTTTCTACAGACAAAGCCCATTTTCTGCGATGAGATTGCACAGTGTTCTGCCTTGGGGATTATGAATAGATTCAATCTTAAGCAAGGTACACGTCAGGGATGCCCCCTATACCCATTCCTGTTCAATTTATCATTAGAACCTCTGGCGATATTATTAAGGCAAGAGCTAAAGGGAATTAGGCTAGGTAATAAAAAGATTACATTATCACTGTTTACAGATGACATTTTGCTGTTCCTTAGCAACACAGGTCAATATATTCCTCAGCTCCTACGAATTAACTAAAGATTTAGTTCTTTCCAAGGATACAAAATTAATCTTGGGAAATCTGAACTGCTCTGGATGAATGATGTAATCACCCATCCGTTTAAAGAGGTAGACCAGATCAAGTATTTGGATATATTTCTTAGTATGAATACATCTATGAGGTATAAATTGAATTTCCCAAATGCTTTGCTGGATTTAAGAAGAAAACAAGTATCTGGGGTAATCTCCCCATCTCTTTATCCGCACGCATCATGCTAATTAAAGCAATTCTGTTTCCAAAGTTACTTTATATATTACAAAACCTACTAAGATTCTACTAAGAAAAAATTAAACTTTTCTCAACAAAATCTTTTCTAGTTTTATCTGGCAAGGGAAAAAGCCAAGGTCTCCCTCTATAAACTCTCACTACCTAAAGTTAATGGTGGTCTGATCTTCCCTAATATTTCATTCTATAATTATGCTACACTTGCTAAATTTGCTCTAGACTGGATTTCGGAGAAAGACCAAGTTTCTTTTTTCTCTATTGAATCTCAACTGCTATCTCCTTTCACACTCAAAGCGATTATTCATATTCCTTTCTCTAGATTACCACTGAATATTATTCAAATGTATACGTTTAAATATATAATATTAGCTTTTGTAAAAGATATGCTCTGAGACTAGGATTAATTATCGTAGGTCTGGGTTCCTTTCCATCCTGGGTAATCTGGATTTCCTGAAATCTTACTTTGATCTGAGCCTAGAGTTTGATCTATCAAGATTCTCCTTTATTATCTTTTTGCAGATTAGGCAACACTTAGAGCTGAGACTGGTCATGACCTGACTCTAGGTAAGCTCGATAAAGCTATTAAGGTATATCAGGAGGGGAAGTTTGCTATTTCATACATATACAACATTCTCTATCATATGCTGAGAATCATTAATAAAGTAAATAAACTATTCTCATAAAAATGAGGTTTTGTAGCTTGAGTAGGAATTTCCAGCATATATTCATTTGCTTGATATGTGGATATTCAAACTAGTAAGCAATTCAATGAATAATGAAAATAAATGTATCCTTCTTTCACAACTGAATGATGTTCAATTGCAGGAGTCTTAATAATTAGAAAACAAATTCAGGCTATAACAGAAATTAGATCCAGGTATGTGGATATTCAGATAAGTAACATCCTGGTAATTAGTACTGTGTTGCATTAAATCAGTACACAGTTTAGTGAGGATTTTGATTAGTATACAAGTAGAAACTGAGAGTCAATATTCTAGCAGCAAGTAACAGTTCAATCTTAATCACGTCATGTGTTATTGTAGCTAGTGACATTAAGAAAGTAACATAATATAAAGTGACTTTGTTACAAATACTTGCGGATATGAATAGGCTCTTCTGAGGCAAACCGAAGGTGTGCTGATTGCCTGTCAGCTGTTCAGTGAGGAGCTGTAGATCTGTGCTGCAGAGAGGAGGAGAGAACCGGCAGCGTGAGAAGGAAGGCGCTCTGTGTATTGACAGAGAGCGGATGACGTCAGCTGAACAGCGTTCTGATTTCAGTAGTGCAGAGTTAAAGTTTTGAAGAAAATAAACTTTTCCTGTAGTGCTTTTAATCCGGAGTGAATTCAGAAGTAATTCCTATAAGTTTGTCTTAATTCCAAGAACAAAATAGTTCAGAATAAGAGCTTTCAGCATTGGTTACAGGTAACGATTCACCTTAAATGTTAGGTCTTTCTGGCTTGAAAGTAGTCAGCAAATGTGATTCAATAAACAAGCAACTACAGGTGTTCTGATCAAGCTATTTAAGGGGAGTGAACTTAGAGCAGGTAATGGATCTTCTTAAAGAGACAGTATCGTGACAGATCCCCCCTTTCAGGAAGGGGCGTACCGTTGTTTCGGAGCCGGTTTGGAAGGATAAGTACTATGAAATTCAGTAAGTAAACGGGGAGCATGAATATCTTTCAGTGGTATCCAAGAATCTTCCTCAACTCCGTACCCAGTCCAATGAACCAAATATTCTAATTTATTATGTCTCAGACGAGAGTCAAGAATCTTTTCAACCTCGTATTCAATTTGATCATCAACTATTGAGGTGGTATCAGTTTGAGATAAGGAATCCGTTGATCCAAGATAAGGTTTTAGCAGGTTTCGAAAAATCTGTCTGCCCATGATCTGGGCTCTCCGTTGAGAAACGAAATAACAGTACATACTCTTATTCTGTCAGTATGATATGTTTTTGGTTTCATGGTGAACATTAATATACAAGCATTTTTAAACTCACGGAAACGTGAACGTATACCAGAGAAAATAGGAGGAGGGTTAATATGAGGTTCTGGATGCTCTGTTGTTTTCTGTGAAAAATAGTCATTCATTAACCTCTTGAGTGTGTTGTTTTCATTTTTTAACTCATTTAGACCTTGTGCCAGAATTTCTACTTTTTGATTTAAAGTAGTTATTTCGGTAGCCATAGTAGCTGGATCCATCTTTATTTTAGGCTTGTTTATTCTATCATATGCTGAGAATCATTAATAAAGTAAATAAACTATTCTCATAAAAATGAGGTTTTGTAGCTTGAGTAGGAATTTCCAGCATATATTCATTTGCTTGATATGTGGATATTCAAACTAGTAAGCAATTCAATGAATAATGAAAATAAATGTATCCTTCTTTCACAACTGAATGATGTTCAATTGCAGGAGTCTTAATAATTAGAAAACAAATTCAGGCTATAACAGAAATTAGATCCAGGTATGTGGATATTCAGATAAGTAACATCCTGGTAATTAGTACTGTGTTGCATTAAATCAGTACACAGTTTAGTGAGGATTTTGATTAGTATACAAGTAGAAACTGAGAGTCAATATTCTAGCAGCAAGTAACAGTTCAATCTTAATCACGTCATGTGTTATTGTAGCTAGTGACATTAAGAAAGTAACATAATATAAAGTGACTTTGTTACAAATACTTGCGGATATGAATAGGCTCTTCTGAGGCAAACCGAAGGTGTGCTGATTGCCTGTCAGCTGTTCAGTGAGGAGCTGTAGATCTGTGCTGCAGAGAGGAGGAGAGAACCGGCAGCGTGAGAAGGAAGGCGCTCTGTGTATTGACAGAGAGCGGATGACGTCAGCTGAACAGCGTTCTGATTTCAGTAGTGCAGAGTTAAAGTTTTGAAGAAAATAAACTTTTCCTGTAGTGCTTTTAATCCGGAGTGAATTCAGAAGTAATTCCTATAAGTTTGTCTTAATTCCAAGAACAAAATAGTTCAGAATAAGAGCTTTCAGCATTGGTTACAGGTAACGATTCACCTTAAATGTTAGGTCTTTCTGGCTTGAAAGTAGTCAGCAAATGTGATTCAATAAACAAGCAACTACAGGTGTTCTGATCAAGCTATTTAAGGGGAGTGAACTTAGAGCAGGTAATGGATCTTCTTAAAGAGACAGTATCGTGACAGATCCCCCCTTTCAGGAAGGGGCGTACCGTTGTTTCGGAGCCGGTTTGGAAGGATAAGTACTATGAAATTCAGTAAGTAAACGGGGAGCATGAATATCTTTCAGTGGTATCCAAGAATCTTCCTCAACTCCGTACCCAGTCCAATGAACCAAATATTCTAATTTATTATGTCTCAGACGAGAGTCAAGAATCTTTTCAACCTCGTATTCAATTTGATCATCAACTATTGAGGTGGTATCAGTTTGAGATAAGGAATCCGTTGATCCAAGATAAGGTTTTAGCAGGTTTCGAAAAATCTGTCTGCCCATGATCTGGGCTCTCCGTTGAGAAACGAAATAACAGTACATACTCTTATTCTGTCAGTATGATATGTTTTTGGTTTCATGGTGAACATTAATATACAAGCATTTTTAAACTCACGGAAACGTGAACGTATACCAGAGAAAATAGGAGGAGGGTTAATATGAGGTTCTGGATGCTCTGTTGTTTTCTGTGAAAAATAGTCATTCATTAACCTCTTGAGTGTGTTGTTTTCATTTTTTAACTCATTTAGACCTTGTGCCAGAATTTCTACTTTTTGATTTAAAGTAGTTATTTCGGTAGCCATAGTAGCTGGATCCATCTTTATTTTAGGCTTGTTTATTCTATCATATGCTGAGAATCATTAATAAAGTAAATAAACTATTCTCATAAAAATGAGGTTTTGTAGCTTGAGTAGGAATTTCCAGCATATATTCATTTGCTTGATATGTGGATATTCAAACTAGTAAGCAATTCAATGAATAATGAAAATAAATGTATCCTTCTTTCACAACTGAATGATGTTCAATTGCAGGAGTCTTAATAATTAGAAAACAAATTCAGGCTATAACAGAAATTAGATCCAGGTATGTGGATATTCAGATAAGTAACATCCTGGTAATTAGTACTGTGTTGCATTAAATCAGTACACAGTTTAGTGAGGATTTTGATTAGTATACAAGTAGAAACTGAGAGTCAATATTCTAGCAGCAAGTAACAGTTCAATCTTAATCACGTCATGTGTTATTGTAGCTAGTGACATTAAGAAAGTAACATAATATAAAGTGACTTTGTTACAAATACTTGCGGATATGAATAGGCTCTTCTGAGGCAAACCGAAGGTGTGCTGATTGCCTGTCAGCTGTTCAGTGAGGAGCTGTAGATCTGTGCTGCAGAGAGGAGGAGAGAACCGGCAGCGTGAGAAGGAAGGCGCTCTGTGTATTGACAGAGAGCGGATGACGTCAGCTGAACAGCGTTCTGATTTCAGTAGTGCAGAGTTAAAGTTTTGAAGAAAATAAACTTTTCCTGTAGTGCTTTTAATCCGGAGTGAATTCAGAAGTAATTCCTATAAGTTTGTCTTAATTCCAAGAACAAAATAGTTCAGAATAAGAGCTTTCAGCATTGGTTACAGGTAACGATTCACCTTAAATGTTAGGTCTTTCTGGCTTGAAAGTAGTCAGCAAATGTGATTCAATAAACAAGCAACTACAGGTGTTCTGATCAAGCTATTTAAGGGGAGTGAACTTAGAGCAGGTAATGGATCTTCTTAAAGAGACAGTATCGTGACATTCTCATTCAAACCCATGGGGAAATAAGCAGTGGAAATTTAGCTGGAAAATTGAAAAAAGTATTGATAAATCTATCTAGTAAAATCATATCACAAAGTGTGCTATTAGTTGAAAAGACCCAAGGTGTCTATACATTGGAGAGAATCCAATTTTAAACTTATTAATATGACATGTTACGCCACAAAATATTACAAAATGGTACCAGGTAACATAGAATTGCCCGAAATGCGGGAGGACTAGCCTTATCTAATTTAAATTTTTATAACTTAAACACCTTAGTAAAAGTGGTTCTAGACTGGATAACTGGTAAGGAATATGTGACAAATTTACCTCTAGAATCTAAAATAGTAGCACCTTTTTCTCTGAAAGCTATTATACATTGTATTAATTCTAAAATTCCTAAGTATCTATTAAAAATGCATATATTTAAAGGTCCACTTTTAGCCTGGCAGAGATATATACAAAGGAAATCCAGGTCAACTTAACTTAACCACCTTAGTAAAAGTAGTTCTAGACTGGATAACTGGTAAGGAATATGTGACAAATTTACCTCTAGAATCTAAAATAGTAGCACCATTTTCTCTGAAAGCTACTATACATTGTATTAATTCTAAAATTCCTAAGTATCTATTAAAAATGCATATATTTAAAGGTCCACTTTTAGCCTGGCAGAGATATATACGAAGGAAATCCAGGTCAACCACAAATTATCTAAACGTCTTCTGATAAGAGGTAACCCTTAATTTCCCCCGGGAGTTTCTTCTTCTGTGTTTGAAGGGTGGAGTAATAAAGGTATTATAAATCTAATTCAGGTAAAGGAAGAGAGCTCGGAAGATATGAAAACATTTGATTAGCTCAAACAAGAATTTAATTTACATAAGCATATCTTCTTTGTCTATCTTCAATTAAGACACTTTTTGTATCAAATGACTCATGCCAATTAATCAAATTGGGACTTAGGCAATCTAGCTCCACCAATTAATCTCTACAACCAGGGATTATATTCCATATCTTTCTTACATAATATCTTGATTAACAACATTGGTCTATCACATATGAATTGGCTACAAGCTAAATTAAAAAAGGATTTTGCATCTATAACGTCGGATGAGATTAAAAAAAGTTTTGAAATAGTAAACAGATCTTCTTTTATAGAATCTTGGATAGAATCTCAATGTAAAATTATAAATAGAATATACAAAACCCAACAAATGGGCAAATGGGTTGTGAATAACTTGTCAAATTGCTTCAGATGCAATAAGCCAAATGCAGACCTTATACACTGCTTTTGGTCATGTCCGAAGACCAGGCAATTCTGGAACAAAATTAATTATTGACTGAATAAGGCCCTAGATGGAGATTTCTGTATTGACTCTAAAACTATTTTTTTCCTATGCATACCAGAGAGGTATAGAAACTATAAGTTGATAAACTCAGTGATTTTATTAGGAAGAAATCTTATATTAGCAAACTGGAAAGCTAAGCATGCTCCCTCTTTTCCCACATTTTTAAAAGAAATAAGGGATCTTATAATTATGGAACAGTACCTTGTTTCTCCTAATATTGAAAAATCCCTAAACATTTATTTTGGGAAATGGTTAGAACCAATAAAAAACTACTTTATAGAGGTACAATTGCAATTAATAAAGCCACTTAACAAGTTCAATACATTTCGCTACCTGGTACAAACTGAAGTTCTCTCGGGAACTTGGTTGCATTTGTGACAGAGGAGTTTTGTTTTATCGTGTTCTATTCTATGGTGTCTAATCCTTTTTAGAAGCTAGCCAAGATACCCAACTAGAGATGGATAGGTATGCTTGGATTGAACCTTACTAGGCTTATGTTATCCAAAAAATATGTCTTTAATAAAACATCTAGTTTAAACTACATAGGAACTAACAAATTAGAAAGGACGGCCCATCCCTGACTTGGACGGTATCAATGATGCAGTTTTTTTTTTCCCTCTGGGTCTAGCTGAGTACCATAAAAAGAGATTGGGGCGGGGTGACCCTACCGTTAGCTTTAGAATTATAATACTTGTAGCGTACTTGATCTAGATTGTTGTAAGAAGGATTACATAATCTAAAGATCTTATAAACGTATGTCTACTACAGTATTTTATTGAAATACTGAAAAAACAATAACAAAGTGAAATTATTGAAAATTAGTTGGTCTTGATTTCTGTTTTGCTGTGCTCTGTACTGTAGCCCTGCATGACGCAAATCTTGAACTTTGTATATCTTTCACTTTGTTATAAAACAAAGAAGAAGACAAAAAAAGAATAATTGCGCGAAATACAATGCAGAATTGGCCGACGAGATTCATTGTATTTTCCCTGCTATGACTCGTGCTGGATTGCTATTTGTATTCATGATGTAATGTTAAAAGTACTTGATTACAGTGATTTTGTATTTATTTTTTTGTTTTTCAACCTCAATAATAAAAAAAAATTATAGGGATAAAATTAGATTTTTTCACAGATTTATTAACAATATCATTTTAATTTGGCATGGAGATGAAACATCTATATAACAATTTGTAAACTGCCTCAATATTAATAAGGTAGGTATAAAATTTACTTTTGAATACCATCAAAGATCAATACATTTTCAAGATATTACATAGGTGCATAGGTGGGAGATAGTACTTTTGGGTACCTGTCTCAGGTAATACAGTTCTACATGGCACTGGTTGCCACCCACGACATGTCCCTTATGCGGTAGCCAAGGGACAATTTATTTGAGTCAAAAGAAATTATACGAAGGAAATCCAGGTCAACCACAAATTATCTAAACGTCTTCTGATAAGAGGTAACCCTTAATTTCCCCCAGGAGTTTCTTCTTCTGTGTTTGAAGAGTGGAGTAATAAAGGTATTATAAATCTAATTCAGGTAAAGGAAGAGAGCTCGGAAGATATGAAAACATTTGATTAGCTCAAACAAGAATTTAATTTACATAAGCATATCTTCTTTGTCTATCTTCAATTAAGACACTTTTTCTATCAAATGACTCATGCCAATTAATCAAATTGGGACTTAGGCAATCTAGCTCCAGCAATTAATCTCTACAACCAGGGATTATATTCCATATCCTTCTTATATAATATCTTGATTAACAACATTGGTCTATCACATATGAATTGGCTACAAGCTAAATTAAAAAAGGATTTTGCATCTATAACGTCGGATGAGATTAAAAAAAGTTTTGAAATAGTAAACAGATCTTCTTTTATAGAATCTTGGATAGAATCTCAATGTAAAATTATAAATAGAATATACAAAACCCAACAAATGGGCAAATGGGTTGTGAATAACTTGTCAAATTGCTTCAGATGCAATAAGCCAAATGCAGACCTTATACACTGCTTTTGGTCATGTCCGAAGACCAGGCAATTCTGGAACATAATTAATTATTGACTGAATAAGGCCCTAGATGGAGATTTCTGTATTGACCCTAAAACTATTTTTTTCCTATGCATACCAGAGAGGTATAGAAACTATAAGTTGATAAACTCAGTGATTTTATTAGGAAGAAATCTTATATTAGCAAACTGGAAAGCTAAGCATGCTCCCTCTTTTCCCACATTTTTAAAAGAAATAAGGGATCTTATAATTATGGAACAGTACCTTGTTTCTCCTAATATTGAAAAATCCCTAAACATTTATTTTGAGAAATGGTTAGAACCAATAAAAACCTACTTTATAGAGGTACAATTGCAATTAATAAAGCCACTTAAAAAGTTCAATACATTTCGCTACCTGGTACAAATTGAAGTTCTCTCGGGGACTTGGTTGCATTTGTGACAGAGGAGTTTTGTTTTATCGTGTTCTATTCTATGGTGTCTAATCCTTTTTAGAAGCTAGCCAAGATACCCAACTAGAGATGGATAGGTATGCTTGGATTGAACCTTACTAGGCTTATGTTATCCCAAAAATATGTCTTTAATAAAACATCTAGTTTAAACTACATAGGAACTAACAAATTAGAAAGGACGGCCCATCCCTGACTTGGACGGTATCAATGATGCAGTTTTTTTTTCCCTCTGGGTCTAGCTGAGTACCATAAAAAGAGATTGGGGCGGGGTGTCATGATCCTCCCATTCCACCTTACATATGTCAAGTATCTATTACATACCACCTTTTTATCTAATTAGCATCCTATCTGAGCTCTATATAAACCTCCTACCTCCCAGAGTCCTTTGCTGGTTTATTGAAGTGTAATAGCTGCAGTTCCAGTCTCTAACAATACTATAGATTGACAGGGTCTAATCTGACTGTTTATACCCTATTTCCAACAGCAAACTCCTACCTTACTCAGAGCTGTCTCTGCAACTTCTTTACAGAACGTCTGTCAGCACCTCCCCCTCCAGCACTTAGCTTGCGTGTATCTCCGAACAACCGGGCGTGACACGCCACACAGTGCTAACAGGAAGCGCAAGATCGGAGCCTGCACACTGCGCACTAAGATCACAAGGACCGGATCTTTGTGAGCAGTGATCACCGCACTCGCAGCCGCTGCTGCCGCTTACAAGGGAACCTCCGTTCATCCACTACTAGATAGGTGTTGTATACCTTGTATGACAAATATACAAAAGTTCATTCCCCACAGCTGGGAAAAAGAACAAACCCCTCCGTGGTTTTACCAGTGTGGATTAATTCTGACTTATGTCAGCTTGTGGATGAGGATACAAAGGAATTCAATAGGTACTTACCCCCCTCTTCACGGCTTGAAACCGGGATGGTACCTGCACTTGGAGAGCCGTGAGTATATTCACTTAGGGCGCACGCCGGTCCATATACCACGCTTGGAGTTTCCACGCTCAACAAGCTGTCCCATCAGTCGCCGCCATCGTGACTCACCCGGCTCACAGGTCTGACGTCACCGGAAGATGCCGACTTGCGGGGGGTAAGGAGTCCCCGATGCTTCGGTTCCGAACAACGGTCCTCACTCATCCACCTCGTAAGTAACCATTAGCTTGTCACTGGGTAAATGTTAGACTGCTGGCTCCAGGGGTTCAATGAGCTATGACTACGGCATACAGCCGAAACGCGTAAGCTTGTTGATGTTATCTGAAGGGCAGCATTCCTGTATACCTGTTTTTTAAGGATTAAAGCTGAAAGATTTGATTTCAACACTGCGACTCCAGAACTAAATTATTTGCCTTGTATGACAAATACTGTGCTGCTCTTAGAAAACTGTGCCATTACAAACTGCTTGTGCGAGTGACTTAAAGGGAATTAATTCATGCATTCAGGGGAGCTGCTTAAGTAAATCATTTGCATATTTCTCTGACTTTTCATTGCTAACCTGCATTCTCATTTAACATTAACCTCTGCATTACTGGTTTACTCTGCATATACTTGTTCACCAGAGCATGCCAATCTTAACTCCCACTAATAGACCCTCCAGTTATTGGGTATTAGTTTATTGGCAATATCAACTACAATAGTTACACAGTGCACTAAAAGATAATATTGTACTATCATCTTTTCATTTTGTAACACAACCTCACTTTCAAACAACCTATACTGGTAAATGATTCTCCAAATACCAAACAGCAAAGCTCAATTCTTATTAGAAGTAGATGCTTCTGAATTTGCCATAGGTTCAGTTCTCTCCCAAAGGTCTCCTCCTGATAATCAAATCCATCCTGTAAGTTATTTCTCCAGGCTTTTAACACCTGCTGAGTTGAATTACCCCACAGGGGAAAAAGAGCTGTTGGCCATCAAGGCATCATTCGATCAGTGGAGACACTTACTAGAGGGGGCAGAACACCCTATAATGATCTACACGGATCACAAGAACCTCCAATACCTCCAATCTAACCGTACTCTCTCTGCACGCCAACTCCGTTGGAGCCTCTACTTCTCCAGGTTCAATGTTACCATTAACTACCGCCCCGGTGCAAAAAACGGTAAAGCTGACGCACTCTCACGCAATGTTTGGATCCCACTACAAGTTCCTACACTTTATCTATGGATGACAATGGCATCCTCTGTAACCACACTAAGTATTATATACCTCCCTCTCTCTGTGACAAGGCATTACAACTCACACATGATTCATCACTGGCCGGACATTTGGGTGTACAGAAGACACTAGACCTCCTACAGAGACATTTCTGGTGACCCTCTATGAAACAATCAGTAAAAACCTATATCAAGTCCTGTCCCACTTTTCAGACCTCTAAACCTTCACATCAATTGCCTATTGGTCTATTACAAAACTTACCCGTTCCAGATTGTCCATGGAAATGCCTCTCAATGGACTTTATTGTTGACCTCCCAAAGTCCCAAGGAAAAACTGCCATATTTGTGGTTGTGGATCTATTCTCTCGTATGGCTCATTTCATCCCAACTGATTCTCTCCCCACAGCCCAACAGACTTCCGACTTGTTCATTAAGGAGATTGTACGCCTTCATGGATTACCTACATCGGTATTAAGTGACAGAGGTTCACAATTCACCTCAAAGTTTTGGAAATTTCTCTGCTCATCACTTTCCATTCAGCAACATCTCACAACTTCTTACCACCCGCAGACAAATGGCCTTTGTGAGTGTCAGGGTTGAGCACTGTTTCTTTAAGAGACTCTGAAGTAATTGAAAACACAGGTACTAGGTGGGCCCCTCTTTTTAGAGCCACTTTGATAAATCCTTTATGATTCAGTATGTGAAGTGTTAAACTTCCAGGATGGGCATCCAAGGATTCCTCAGCTCCCCCAATTACTATAATGGCAGCATTTCCTCCTTCCTCTCTGCTCAGGACATGTGTGACACTCTTTTTGGAAGCAGAGACCGCACCCACAGACATGACGTATTTTCGTAAGAAAGGACAACGGAACCAGAAAGGCAAAATGTGCAAATACGATGTCAGACCAGGAAAAAGTTCCTTAAAACCAGAGTAGTTCGTACAGAAGTTTCCAAATGCCCCAGCAACCAGAACTCCATGTGGGTGGAATCCCATGATGTAATTGTACCGTGGATCCAAGTCTGTGGTCTTTACAAGCTAAAATATAGCAGAATCCTGATAGGAAAATAATCCTTAAAGTATTTCCATACTGTCCAGCTCCGGACCCATTCAACTCTTCTACCCCCAGCCTGGGGGGTTTCCCAGTCCAAGTAGAGCCATATTCCTTTTTAAGGACCAGTAAAAGGAATATCCCTAAACAACACTGTGCCAGCAAGATAAAGGAGAATACCCATTGCAGCACAGCAACTGTCTGTAGCGTCCGGGCCAGAGGAATATTAATGGGAGCAAATTGAATCTTCATGTCTCTACCTAGAGACATGAAGATTCAATTTGCTCCCATTAATATTCCTCCTATAAAACAACACAGCACATTGCAATCAGTGCTTGGTATTGTGTTCCAGTATCCACTGAGTACTCCTTGTATTATGCTCTGGATTACAAGTTGTCTAAGCCTCTCTGCCTTATTTTCTAACAGGTTGAAATATCTGCTGGATTTCCTTATACCGGATCCTACTCTCACTTACTTCCTCATTTGATGCCTCTGCAAGATTCCTCAGTGGGGTAAAGGAAGATTTATTACCTTCTCTCAGTGTCTCTCTGCTTCAGCAGCAGCCGCTGCTACATTCCAGGCTGTCAGCTCTGCCAGTGACTTCACAGGCTCACTTCCTCATCATTCAGCATTCACACGCTGCCTGCCTGCTCCACATCAGACTTCTCAGCTCCTGCAGCATTTCAGGTACACTCTCTGCAAATACTACTACTGACTGCTTAGCTTGCTACCACTTACAAATATTGCAGTATTTGATTATACATATTTAGGTAGTATTACGCTCTCCATCCTGAAATTATTCTTTGAGTATGAATCCAGGATCTGTGTACTTTTCTGCAAGCTGAGCCAGAGTGTGTTCTGAATAACTTTACCTTACTTCTACCATAGCCCAGTCTTGCTTGCTTTATTTAACAACCTGTGAATCAGAGTTGTTATTAACAACCTGTTTTTACCATAAGGTGGTCTTATATTTTCCTGTCCAATACTTTAATTATTCTGTCAAAAGGTATACAGTGTGTGTTTATAAGATAAAGATATAGACTGTGTATATTTTGAAATAATAAAACACTTTATTTTTCAGAATCTGCTTGTCAGTAGTTGATTCAATAAATAAAGTGTAACAACCAAATTTTTACTACTGTTGCGTTCCATATAACAAACATTATAGTTAGAGGACCAACCAGTGGCTTGAGCAGTACTTAAGATGCTTCTGCTCCAGCACACATGACTCATGGGCCTCCTTCATATCTCAGGCAGAATTCGCTTACAATAATACAACTAACTCTTCTACCGGATTTTCACCCTTTTATATTAACTCTGGACTCCATCCACGTTTCCATCCCCTGTCGTCGTCTCACACACCTTGTCCACAGGTCAACGATCTTGTCAATTCCATCAAACTTACCTACAATGTGGTCCAAAACAACATCAGACATGCACAAGCCACTCAAAAACGCTATTATGACTTACGGCATCGTCCACAACCAGATTACAAGATCGGAGACATGGTTTGGTTGAGTACGAAAAAACCTTAAATTACCCACTCCCTGCAGGAAGTTCAACAACCTCTTTGTTGGTCCTTTCCCAATAATAGCCATTCGCAACCCGCTTACTGTCACCTTTCAGCTCCCTGCTACCTATCGTATCCACCCAACTTTTCATATATCCTTGGTCAAACCCTGTGATACCTCTCGTCTTCAACCTCTCCCTGCTCTGGTGTCCCCAACGCCGGATCCCGAGTATGAGGTGCACTCAGTTTTGGACTCTCGTCGCTACAGGGGACAACTGCAGTACCTTGTGCATTGGGCTGGGTTTGATTCCTCTGAGGATTCTTGGGAGCCTGCTACCAACCTCTCGGCTCCCCGGTTGGTGTCTCTCTTTCACAGGCGCCATCCCGATCGTCCAGCACCTTGATCCCTCCTTGATGGATCTTTGGGGGGGGGAAGTGTCATGATCCTCCCATTCCACCTTACATATGTCAAGTATCTATTACATACCACCTTTTTATCTAATTAGCATCCTACCTGAGCTCTATATAAACCTCCTACCTCCCAGAGTCCTTTGCTGGTTTATTGAAGTGTAATAGCTGCAGTTCCAGTCTCTAACAATACTAAAGATTGACAGGGTCTAATCTGACTGTTTATACCCTATTTCCAACAGCAAACTCTTACCTTACTCAGAGCTGTCTCTGCAACTTCTCTACAGAACGTCTGTCAGCACCTCCCCCTCCAGCACTTAGCTTGCGTGTATCTCCTAACAACCGGGCGTGACACGCCACACAGTGCTAACAGGAAGCGCAAGACCGGAGCCTGCACACTGCGCACTAAGATCACAAGGACCGGATCTTTGTGAGCAGTGATCACCGCACTCGCAGCCGCTGCTGCCGCTTACAAGGGAACCTCCGTTCATCCACTACTAGACAGGTGTCGTATACCTTGTATGACAAATACTGTGCTGCTCTTAGAAAACTGTGCCATTACAAACTGCTTGTGCGAGTGACTTAAAGGGAATTAATTCATGCATTCAGGGGAGCTGCTTAAGTAAATCATTTGCATATTTCTCTGACTTTTCATTGCTAACCTGCATTCTCATTTAACATTAACTTCTGCATTACTGGTTTACTCTGCATATACTTGTTCACCAGAACCAGCCAATCTTAACTCCCACTAATAGACCCTCCAGTTATTGGGTATTAGTTTATTGGCAATATCAACTACAATAGTTACACAGTGCACTAAAAGATAATATTGTACTGTCATCTTTTCATTTTGTAACACAACCTCACTTTCAAACAACCTATACTGGTAATTCCAGACAAAAAGGTTGCTGAGTGTTACACGGGGTGACCCTACCGTTAGCTTTAGAATTATAATACTTGTAGCGTACTTGATCTAGATTGTTGTAAGAAGGATTACATAATCTAAAGATCTTATAAACGTATGTCTACTACAGTATTTTATTGAAATACTGAAAAAACAATAACAAAGTGAAATTATTGAAAATTAGTTGGTCTTGATTTCTGTTTTGCTGTGCTCTGTACTGTAGCCCTGCATGACGCAAATCTTGAACTTTGTATATCTTTCACTTTGTTATAAAACAAAGAAGAAGAAAAAAAAAGAATAATTGTGCGAAATACAATACAGAATTGGCCGACGAGATTCATTGTATTTTCCCTGCTATGACTCATGCTGGATTGCTATTTGTATTCATGATGTAATGTTAAAAGTACTTGATTACAGTGATTTTGTATTTATTTTTTTGTTTTTCAACCTAAATAATAAAAAAAATTTATAGGGATAAAATTAGATTTTTTCACAGATTTATTAACAATATCATTTTAATTTGGCATGGAGATGAAACATCTATATAACAATTTGTAAACTGCCTCAATATTAATAAGGTAGGTATAAAATTTACTTTTGAATACCATCAAAGATCAATACATTTTCAAGATGTTACATAGGTGCATAGGTGGGAGATAGTACTTTTGGGTACCTGTCTCAGGTAATACAGTTCTACATGGCACTGGTTGCCACCCACGACATGTCCCTTATGCGGTAGCTAAGGGACAATTTATTTGAGTCAAAAGAAATTATTCTAATCAGCAAGACTATGAATATCAGTGTCAAGACCTTTCTTCTACAACCACAATTTCCGAAAAATATGGAAAATGCAAAAAAAAACATTAAAATAGTAACTTGAGAAAGGGCCTTCAAAGGAAATGTGCCTTTTCCTGGGTGGGGGGTTGCTCGTGACGTCAGCACACAACGGAGCAATGCAAGCCAGACAGGAGAGGCGCCAGTAGAGCGGTGATACAGCCGTGGCACTTACTGTTCCTGGCTGAACGGCTCACGCCCGGTGGAGACACAGGGAGGAAAGGTGTCCTCGGCGGAGAGTGAGCAGGGAGATCGTTGCACGGTGGTCTGTAAGAGAACCACTGGGGTTGCCACATTTTCGAGCCGTTTGGAAAGTCTAGGGTCCTTTGCTGCTGTCTTAGACCCGACTAATTGGAGGTTCCTGAGGGACTTTAGTGGGCAGGACATCGCACCATACCTTGAGCAGGCGGCCTCTCCAAATCCCCATTAATTGAGGTTCACAGACGGGCACATTATCTTCAATAAGGTACTATCTATGCATGTATCTCTTTTTGAGTGGACTTGTATGTGACTAGAAAAAGGCTGTTATGTTGCTTTACTTAAGTTCAGGTAACCAAGAGACTTATATTTACTCTAGGGATCTAATGTGGTACTATGGGCTGGCTTGATTAATCCAACTAAGTACCTCTATAGCAGTTTTTACTTGAACGGAAAAGTAATAATACTGCTTATTTCTAAATCTTGCCATATACGTTCGCATCCTAATCCTTAAAAAGTTAACTATTTGTGGGTGCGGTAAATGGTAGGGTATTCAGGTTATAAAACCTGCTCCTTGATTATCAATGTTATTCTTACAAGTTACATAACAAAAGGCATAATTTAGAGGCTTTTGGATAAATACCTCTACCAGACAAAAATGTCCCCCAAACTAAAAGATTTGGATAAAAACAAACAAACATACATTCGCCCAATAAATCAGCTATAGAATAAAAAATAGCTGATCCTACTGGTGCCCTTGATATTGCTACTCAGGTATCAGCCTTAATTATACCAAAAATAGAAAACATCCATCAAAGATTAGATGTAATCGTGGGAGAAATCAGGGCACAGGTGGATAGAATTAACCAACTTGAACGAAGAGTTTCCAGCTGTGATGATCTTCAAAACTCCATGGAATTAAAGCTTGAATTTCTATTAAAGCAAAATACAACTCTATCTAATAAAATAGAGGACATTGAGAACAGAGCAAGACGTAATAATTTGTGTTTGATTGGATTGCCCGAATCCCTCAAGCATCAAGAATTGAGAAAATTTGCGGAAGAGACCCTCCCACAGCTTTTGGGTATTCAACAGGATAGGCTTCTTTTCCCGGTAGAAAGAATACACAGAATGGGAAGAGAACCAGACTCTCCGACGCACGGGAAATCCTGCCCAGTAATCGCAAAAATTTTTAACTTTCAGGGAAAAGCAGAGCTTCTACAAGCTTTCAGGAAACTGCAAAGTCTTCAGTTCAACGGAGCAAAGATTTTGTTTCAGTGGAGACTTCTTTTAAAAGGAGACAATTTTCAACTATTTGTTCTCGACTAGTGATGGACAAAAGATTTTTTTCTCTTCTTTACCCAGCTAAATTAAGTATCAATTCAGGTTAAATTTTTTTTATTTTTGAATCTCCAGAAGCAGCTCAAACTTTTTTAGACAATGAAGCAAAATAATATTGTTGGTTTAATGAGAGTCTTTGATTTATTGTATTTTGGCCTATTTTTTTCCCCTCACAATCTACTGGGCATCACAGTTCACTTATAACCTTTCTAATCTTGAAATGGTGTTGACCATTATATGTTTTAATAATCCCTTTTTTTCTCTCAATATATTTCACAGTTTACTTATAAAAAAATGCAGATCTGAATTGGCTCATGCCATCTTATTTTTTATTGCACTTTTTAAATGTTCTTTTTGTAAAAAGAACTATGGATAGGTCTTATATTTTTTCTTATTAACTTTTTGGGAGATTTCCCAATAAATTTGATACACTACAAACTTATTGATATTAAATTGGGCTTTTCCAGTTCTCACAACATGGACTCTAACTTTATTCAATGGATTGTTGCCCAGCACTTATTTCCTTTTAACTGCACTTTTTTTTTATTGAACACAAGTGCAGTGATTTGTGTTGTACAGTATTTTCTTTTATCGTATTCACGTATGTTTATCTATTATATTATTGTTATTACCTATTTTTTTTATTTATTATTTTAAGTAACTTACAATGCTTTGCTGTATGTGTTTTCTTGTGGGTTATTTAGATTTGGGTAAGGGTATAAACTATGTGTGGCACACAAATGTTGCAGAGTTCCATGCCCCCCCCCTTCCCTTTAGTATATGGATCTTAAAAGAGATAGATAATTAAGATTTTGACCTGGAATGTGGGAGGGATCCACTCCCCAGTCAAAAGGAAAGCTGTTTTTAATTATTTAAATAAAAAAACCTTCGATATAATCTGTCTTCAGGAGACACACCTCTCTGATCTAGAACATATTAAAATCAAGACTAGATGGCTTGGGGACTCACTTTTTTCCTCATATAAAAAGGCAGAAACAGGGGTAATGATACTGCTCCATAAAAATCTTGGGTACAAGATTAATAAAGTTATAAAGGACAAAGAGGGCAGGTATCTGCTTGTGAGACTGGTGATCCAGAACCAAAACTATTTAATAATAAATGTGTATGGCCCTAACATTCCTAATGAAAACTTTTGGAACCATCTGTTGAAGAGACTACCTAAATTCTCTAAAGAAAAAATAATACTAACTGGAGACTATAACATCACCCCTAACTCTCATCTGGATAGGTGGAAACTAGGAGAGCATAGAACAAAAATGAGATATACAAGATATCACTTAAATTATGAAAAAATAATTTTAAGCTATTCTCACAGTCAGTAAATTTGGAGGATATATGGAGATTGTTGAATCCCAATAATCTTGAGTTTACTTGATGTTCCAAGTCCCATAATACCCTTTCAAGACTGGACTTAATTTTGGTATCTGAATCTTTAGTTCCTAAGGTTTTAAATTGTGATATTTTTGATCTTACACTATCAGATCATACTCCAGTAGTATTAACAGTTCAAACTAAAAAAGTCTTTTCATTTAACTCCTTTTTGTTCCCAACATATCTTTTGAACTCAGATTCAAATCTTTCTTGAGCAAAGCATGGGAAGAGTTCAGTAACTTTAATAATCATTGCAGGAACGAAGTTCCGATCTTTTGGAAACGGCCAAACTTTATTTAAAGGCAGAGATAAATACCTACTTGGCTAGATGGAAAAAGGAGCAAACTATTAAATTTAAAGATTTGTCAAGTAAGGTAAAGGATGCCTATGCTCTTTTCTTAAGTAACCCAGATGGGTTAAATAGACATAATTATTTTACTTGTAAGAAGGAAAGAGATCTCTTTCTTTTAGAAGAAGCACAACAAATATTGCATAAGAATGTTGCCAGATTCACAAGATATAGAAATAAAGCAGGCAAACTTCTGGCCTCAATTTTTAAGAGACAATCCCAGAGGAAGCCCATAGTGGCCATTAAAAATAATAATACAATAGCTACGGAACAAGATCAGATAGCTTTCCTATTTAAGAATTATTATACCGATCTATACACTTCACAGAACCCTCTTTCGGAAGCTATAAATAACTTCTTAGCAAATATCTCTCCCTTTAATCTCAGAATTAGATCTTGAAATCTTGAACAAACCAATTCTTGAAGAAGAAATATATAAGACCATCAACTCAATGACTAGAGGGAAGACCCCAGGTCCAGATAATCTACCCGTAGAGCTTTATTTGATGCTTTCTTCTGAGATTATACCGGATTTAAAGGACCTGTATAAAATTTATTTTGAGGATAATTTTAAGATCTCTGAGCACTTCAAAAGGGCTAATATTATTCTGATCCCCAAAAATAACAAAGATCTCTCAGAAGTTACTTCGTATAGACCAATATATCTGCTAAATCTTGACTACAAGATTTTGATGAAAATCTTAGCTGAGAGGATGAAGGTAATTCTACCTAAACTTATCCATCTTGATCAAGTGGGTTTTGTGAGTGGGAGAACGTCAGAAATCAATATAAGGAAAATTCTACATGCAATTTGCCTGTATAGTGGTGATAACTCCGCTCTGCCGGAGGCCTTCCTGCTATCTTTGGATGTAGAGAAGGCCTTCGACAGAGTGGAATGGCCATTCCTGGTTGAGGTTTTAAGAAGGTTTGGCTTTATAGGCAATTTTGTTGACTTGATTAGTAATATATATTCAGATACTAAGGCATCCTTACTAATGGCATCTCTAAGTCCTTTACACTCTCAAGGGGCACCTGTTAAGGCTGCCCCCTATCTCTGCTCTTATTTGATTTAATATTAGAACCTTTGGCCATCAAGCTGAGACTTTACCAGAAATTATTATAGGCCACATGACTTTAAAAATCTCACCGTTCGCCGATGACCTTCTTCTTTTTGTGGATAATCCTAAGGATTCTACTAACCTTGTTTTGAATCTTTTTGATAAGTATGGGGATGGACTAAATTCTCTAAATCCAAGATACTTTGGTTGAAGAAGTCGAACTATTCTCAATCATATCAATTCACTCAAACATTTTGTAATATCTAGGTTTAAAAATCCCTGCCAACCCCGTGGATTGGTATAAGGATATTTATCTAATTCTTCAGGATAGTAAAGATAAGATGAAGAGCTGGGCAACTCATCCTGTTTCGATATCTGGTAAGATTAATTTTTATAAGATATTCATAATTCCTAAAATTTTATATACACTTAGGATGCTTCCTCTTTTGATTATATGGAGTGGGAGGGAGGAAAGCAAGAATGAAACTTGAAAACTTGTACCAAACTTATCCTAAAGGGGGACTGGCCTTACCGAACCTGGAATGGTACAATTTTGCAACTATCTTGCGACTGCCAATTGATTGGCTACTACAGTTATTTAAATTTTCCAATAAATATTTAGATCAACAGGCGTGTTTCCCACACTCTTTAAAGGGACAGTCTAGGTCAAAATAAACTTTCATGATTCAGATAGAGCATGTAATTTTAAACAATTTTCCAATTTACTTTTATCACCAATTTTGCTTTGTTCTCTTGGTATTCTTAGTTGAAAGTTTAACCTAGGAGGTTCATATGCTAATTTCTTAGACCTTGAAGGCCACCTATTTTCAGAATGCATTTTAACAGTTTTTCACCACTAGAGGTTGTTAGTTCACGTATTTCCTATAGATCACACTGGTCTCATGCACGTGAAGTTATCTGGGAGCAGGCACTGATTGGCTAGACTGCAAGTCTGTCAAAAGAACTGAAATAAAGGGGCAGTTTGCAGAGGCTTAGATACAAGATAATTACAGAGGTTAAAAGTATATTAATATAACTGTGTTGGTTATGCAAAACCGGGGAATGGGTAATAAAGGGATTATCTATCTTTTAAAACAATAAAAATTCTGGTGTAGACTGTCCCTTAAAATTTTGTGGTGCATGCATCAAATAAAATGTTGGTAAATATAATCGCTAATCACCCTTTATTTAGAGACATTTTACTAGTATGGAGAAGGGCCATGAGACTCCTGGGATATCCATCTACTATCTCTAAGTGGTTGCCAGTACAAGGGAACTGTTATTTTCCTTTGGGAAATGCAGTTAACACTTTTAATATCTGGTCACCGTCTAAACCCTTAACTATTAAAGAGCTCTATGATTCAGACTTGAAGAAGTTGTACAACTTTGATAAGTTTCAAGATAAATTTGCGACAGTGCAAATTAAGCATACATTTTGTTTCCTTCAATTAAAAGGTTACATTAGTAAACTGGCAAGAAACTTTCCCCAATTATGGTTAGATAATCCCTTTACTAGATACCATTAATCCTGGAAAATGGTCTTTATCTTCCATTTATAAAATTCTAAGAGCATCAGATGGGGGGGGGGGGGACGCTCAACAGAGCTAACTTCTTATTGGGTGAATACTTTGAATTTGCCCAATCTCCATACTCATCTTTTGAGAAGTCTCAAAAAAACTCAATCTCTATGCCTCTCAGCATATTTAAGGGAATCTCAATTTAGGCTAGTGAATAGGGTCTACCTTACACCACGAAGAGTAGTTAAGTGGAATAAGAAAGTTAAAAATCAATGTCTTAAATGTTCTCAAAATGATCCAGATTTAGGCCATCTTTTATGGGACTGTCCAAGAGTGAAACAATTTTGGTTAAAAGTTGCGTACTTTCTCTCTCAAGTAACATAGATCAAAGTAGTCCTATCAATGGATTCTATCATTCTACTGTCTTCCCGAGACTTATGGGGGGGAAAAAGTAACTTTATTATTACTGCCATAATAATTCTTAGGAAACTATTGTTTAACAACTGGATTAGCTCCAGAGTCCCTTCCGTTAATGAGGCAAAGAAATAATTGATAAATTCCGCAATAATAGTGGCCTATGATTATAGATCAGAGAGGAAAACAAATAACTCTTTCGGGAAATTTTGGAGAGACTTTATCGTTTACCAAGACACAGATTTCATAAATCGAATAGAATTAATTACTAACACTCAATTGAATTAGGGGAGGGTTCCCCCCTTTTTTTATTCTCTTCCACCCCTTAGGCCTATTTATTTTTTGCTTATGTTATTTATTTTTTCCTCTTTGTTTCTAAGAAGATTATTGTTCTTCAGGCCTATTATGGCGGCCTTGTAATAATTGATTAGCATCTTTAATGTTATTAATCACTAATTGTTATATATATGTTATGTACATTTCTAATATATAATAAAGTTTAAAATTAAAAAAAAAGAATAATTTGAAAATTCAGTTTACCCTTTATTATATTGAAAACACATTATTTGTTGTTTTACTTTGTGAAGTAATTTTTTTTTTAAATTATTTATTTATTTGAAGCTGCCGAAAAAGGCTCTCAAAGTTGTACAACAAAAAACTAAGGAACAACACCACGCAGGGTGTAAACATAGACATGTCATGGAAAAAAACAGATTTAGACAATATCATGTACAAAGTAAAATAATAAAATAATATATATCAGCACAACATCGCTATTCAATCCATTTTAACATGGGAATGTTATCCTGAAAATGATCCCATCCTTAGGCCCCGGCAGCTCATTTTATTGACAGAACAAAATAATCATCCAAAAAAAATGAAAACAGAACATAAAACAAAACCATAATGGGGGAGAAAAAAAACAAAAAACACACAGGCTCTCATGGTTCTGGCACTCCCGCTCACAACCATACACCACTAGTGGTCCCCTCTAACCAAAACTTGACTACCTTTGCCAGTTCCCTGCAGGACTTCTCCAATCCCTTCTAATGTAACTACCTAGAACTCCTAACCCAGTCTACCGGAAAATCACCTAATAATACTAGATCACAGAAACATTGAGAACTTAGGAATGGATATAGTATTGTTTTTTGTACATCTTCCGGATATGTCTTAATTATGGGTAGCCAACCCAGAAGAAACTTTCTAATTTCTTTTTCATTTGCCTCCCTGAGATGGAAAGATTCAAAAATAATTTGCATCTGGATTTCTTTAGTAAAAACTGAGAAGCCGGGCATTTTTTTAGCTTTCCAGTTTTTCAGTATTAGTTGTCTAACAAGTAAGATAATTGTGTTTAAAATCTTACTTTGTGGTTCTGCCGCTAGTTTGGACCGTACAAATCTGATGACTGCTACATGTTCCAAAAAAGTTGGGACAGGGCAATTTAAGACTAAGGGGTAGATTTATCATAGTGCAATCAGACATGATACAATGTAGCGTATCATGTCTGCTGCACATCGACGCTATCGGCATTTATCATTGCACCAGCAGTTCTTGGCCACTAGCAGGGAATGTCAATCAACCCGATCGTATTTGATTGGGTTGATTTCTGTACGCGGCCTCAGAGAAGGCAGACAAGTTATGGAGCATCGGTCTTTAGACTGCTGCTTCATAACTTCTGTTACAGGGGCATCAAGCTCCATCTGGAGCTTGATCATTCGGCCCCTATTAGTTATGTGACAAGTTAAAATAAAAAGGTGATGTGAAACAGATTAGGCAATCGTGTAATCATAGTATACAAGGAGCCTCCAAAAAAGGTCTAGTCCTTCAAGAGCAAGGATGGGTCGAGGCTCACCAATCTTTCAACAGTTGCACCAACAATCCCCAAAGACATATCGGCAGGATTTTGGCCATTTCACCTTCTACAGTGTACAATATAATTAAAAGATTCAAGGAATCAGGTTAAATCTCGGTGTGTAAAGGGCAAGGCCGAAAACCACTTCTGAATGCGCGTGATCTCTGATTCCTCAGACGTCACTGTCTCAAAAACCATCATGAGTTTGTAATTGATATCCTGACATGGGCTTGGGAATACATTGGAAAAACTTTGTCAGTCAACACCATTTTCCGCTGCATACACAGATGAAAGTTAAGGCTTTACTATGAAAAGCAGAAGCCATACATCAACACTGTCCAGAAGTGCAGCTGAGTTCTACGGGCTCGGTCTCATCTGAGATGGACAGTAGCACAGTGTAAATGGTGTTTTGTGGTCCAACGAGTCAAGATTTCAAATAGTTTTTGGGAAAAAACAGCCATCGTGTTCACCGAGCCAAAGAGGAAAAGGACCATCCAAGGTGTTATCAGCGTTAGGTCCAAAATCCAGCATCTGTCATGGTATGGGGGTGTCTCAGTACCCACTTGCACATCTGGTAGAGTACCATTAATGCAGAAAGATATGTATACATTTTGAAACAACATATGCTGCCATCCAAACTTTGTCTTTTCCAGGGACATCCCTGCATTTTCCAGCAGGACAACACCAAACCGCATTCTGCCCGCATTACAAGCGCATTGTTGTGTAAGAAGAGTTTGGGTGCTAGCATGGCCTGCCTGCAGTCCTGACCTGTCTCCAATTGAGAATACATGGTGCATTATCAAGTGCAAAATAAGGCAACAAAGGCCACATACAGTTGCCCAGCTGAATGGGGGGAAATGATGCTTGCTTAACATAACCAACTGGTGTCTTCAATGCACAAACGCTTAATAAGTGTAATTAAAAGAAAAGGTGATGTTACACAGCCGTAAACAGTCAACTGTCCCAACTTTTTTGGAACATGTTGCAGTCATTAGATTTGAAATGAGTGTATATTTTAAAAAAATACATTAAATTCACAAAGTAAAACATCAAATAATGTGTTAATAATGTGTTTTCAAAATAGTACTGGGTGAAATAAATTTTTAAATTACTCTCTTTGTGTTTTTGCTTTTTCCAAATTGTCCTAACTTTTTTGGAATTGGGGTTGTAGATTGTTAGCTAGGAGTTATTCAAGGATATATATTTCTAGAGCTAAGACAGTTGTAGATGGATTAGCACGTAAGGAGCTGATGAGAATAAAACAAAGGAGACAGAGAGACAAGTTTAATGGAGTGACTTTTGTGATACAATTTTCCCCACAGTATTCACAGATTTGCTAAATAGTTAAAAAAACATTTTCCAATTTTGGCCATGGATGAGGGTCTGCAGGAGGTGGTTAGCACAGGATGTCGAATTTCTTACAAAACTTTGACTAATATTTTGTCACCTAGTAAACTGAGGAAAAGTGATGGTAAAGTAACATAAATGAGATTACTTTATATAAATTATTTAATTATTACATATAAAATGATGCCAAAATAATTGTCCAGTTTGCATTATTTCTATAATAAATTAATTTCTCAATCCTGCTCCATTACCTGTGCTCCGGCCGCCTCACTGTAAAAATGTCACTACTGTCAATTTGACTGGCCTATGGTTCATCCAATAGGGGATGCACCATAAGCCCTATGTAAAATAGTATCTGCACGGTCCCGTGCTTGTAATTAGAAGCCACATCGGGCAGAAGTTAAGTATGTTCACAACCCTCGGTAAGTCCTGTGACATCAGCATGTTGCACTATTCATTTTTTTTCTTTCGGCATCTACCCTACTTCAAAAATGTGTTGCAAAGCGTAATTCTTTTCCTCAACCATGACATTTTCTTGATGTGTAGCTGTAAAGGGAGGAAAAAGCATGAAGGTAACTGGCATAGAGCTTAACTCGAATGTGGCCATTCACCAGCATGGCCTTGCTCCGCCCCCAGAGCCTTCTTTTTTTAAAAATAATTAAACTATATATATTTTAAAGTAGACAACCCAAGGTATTTATCTAGGTCCATTTTGGTATATTTCATGCCATCCTTTCACAGACAAATGTGATCATATAAATGAATTGTTAACTTTTTCACAAACTTTTTCGTTAAAATGATTTACATACCACTTGAGCAATAATAACAAAAATGCTTGTAAAAGCATCTCTGGGATCCTTTTTGCTAAAAAAAAAATAGCAGACATTGATGGCTGTATCATCGTTTTTTACTAATTGCAGCTGTGTACCAAACTTATGAAATTTCTGGCAGTGGAGTTAATGAGTTAGCTTGGAAGGTTAATATTTGTTCTAGTGTAGGGATTACACCTCCCTGATCCCTCACAAACGGCTCTCTCACCCCCCACCTACACTCCTCACCAGCATCTTAATATGAAGTTTATTTTTTTTTTTCCTGAAGTATAGGAATCCCTCCTCAACCCTCCTACCTCACTGATCCCTCCCAAACAGCTCTTAAACCTCCCACTAGTAGCAGCATTTATAAGTACTGGAAGCTGTCTGCCAGTACCAAGTTTATATTTAGACTTTATTTTTTTCTGTAGTGTAGGGTTCCACTCACCCTCCCCATCTCCCCTTAATCATTATGTGGGGCTCAATCCCTCCGATTTTCCCTTTTTCTGTAGTGTAGCAACCTATCCCTCCCCTTCAAAACGTTGTCCTCCATTACCATATGAAGGCAGATGCTGGAAGCCCACAAATAGCAAGTCTTGGTTGACTGCTTGGGCTTCCAAAATGTTGGACATAGATCTACGTTATGTGGTAGGCTGGGCTTTGCAACAAATTACGCAGATCTACATCCAATTGTGTTAAGGGATTTATATACATGCAAATACCTCCTCCGCATTTATTACCCTTATCCCTCCTAAATAAAGTATAAGCATCTTTGTTATATTTACCTAGTTGTGTGAATCATTACGTCGTGTTTCAGTTATGCTGCTAATGTTTCTCTTCTGCTTCTAAGCGCTCAAGCAACTCCATTTTACCTGTTGTGCGTTTTGTTGCAAGCTCACGGGTACCTACGTATCCAGCTCACGGGTACCTAATCTTTTGAGCTCCATAGGTGTAAAGCCAGCCTTACATCCAGCCCTACACTTTGCTCTTCTGCGAGGACCATTAGGGACAGCTATAAACAAGCTAGAACAGTGAAGTCGGTATAGGCTTCCAATGCTACAATGAATTGGAAAACCAATAACTTTGATTTGAAGGTAACATGGGGAAAATAAATAATTAAATTTATAACAAAGTTTTTTTAATTTTTATTGTAACTATGCATAAATATATAACAATCAAGATTTTTCATGTCCCTTTAAATGGATACTAACTTGCCATCTACAGGTTTTCTATTAATCTCTCCCTGCAAGTAAACATTACACAGATTAAAGTTTCATAAACAGTTCAATCAACTCAACTGTCAAAAAGTTCTTAGAAACACACACAAAGCTACAGAAAATTATGTTAGTAATAATTCAAATATTCCACATTCTCAGATACCAGCTCATTTTGTTCAATCCTTTCTGTCTCAAAGCCTAAGTACTTCCTTTACAGGTAATGTATTGCAGGATTGCGCATGCCTTTTTCTCCCCACCCACATCCTTTTCATACCATAGATACTCCAACAACTCTAGAGCGTCCGCTTCGTTATACTCCTCTTCTGCTGTTAACCAAGTATCTATGGTGCTGTGCTGCAGTGCACTTCGGGATGCTCTCACCCTTCCGTCGGTCCTCCCAGTTTACGCTGCCAGAGGTCCGTGTATAGAAGCAAGATGGCGGCGCTGGGCTCGGGGTGACCAGTCAAGAAGGAGCTGCTCATGATTTAATTTTCTGAATTGTAGCACATTGTGACAGATAACAATATATTGAAGTCCCATGTGCGCGTGTGCTTTACATTTAAATATAGATACACATCGGGCCGAGTCATCCGAATGCACATATGATACATAACTAAATATACTTACATGTGATCTCTCGCACAGAGCGCCCAGTGTGTGCACATAATTGTAACCTATGTGATAGCCTGCAGTGCAGGGTTGTTTAACAATTTATAGTGTTATTTGCCTGGGTGATAAGCCTGTATACTATACAAACACATAAACTAGCACAACCATACCAAGAACGTCAGCTACTGCTCATTTCCTCGCGTGTGACATGTTAGACTGGATTTGTCAGTAGAATAAGCTGCACATTGCGGGTTTACAGTGTTTAGCTATCACCGCAGAGCTGTCATAGTGTGTGCATGGCCCGGGGGCAGTGACTGTGTAGTAGTTGAGTGAGTGCTTGTTGCTGGGTCTCGCATGAGTTCCCCGGACCGGAGGCAGCGGCAGCAGGAGAGAGAGGGAGCCCCAGAGCCCGAGAAGAGGACACATACTTCCTGCAGCAGCCCTGGACACGGCCCCGGGGGTGACAGGTCAGCTAGTGTGGGCACTGGTCTTTTGTTGGGTGGGGACGTCAGTTATAGGCCTCTAACTTGGTGTTCAGATAAGCTAGATGGGAATGTAAAACTGTGGTACATTACTGAGATTTTATATAGGAAGATTATTTGCATGGCTTGATAGTTATGTAGCATTTAAATTACATTTCTTTAGGTAAATAACTTGACAGACTAGAGTAGACCGCTTTCCTTTGGTCAGAGCTCTCAGGGGGAGGGGCTGAGCTGTCAAATCCCTGTAGGGCAGCAATGGGGTTAAATATTGGTTTAATGTGTAAGGATGCTTTCTAAGAGTGTGAAATGTTTACAAGTAGAGATGGTGTTACATAGATTATTATAAAGTGTGTAGATATATTCTTTTGTGCACAAATTATGGTATGACCTCTGATGCACTGAAAATTATATGATAAATATATACCTGGTTGTTGTATGAGTTTTTTAGGTATCAAGTTTAAATGAATAAATAAGATATTTATGATTTTGACAGCATACAATATTAAACAACTTTCCAATTTACTTCTTATGCTTCCTTCTCTTGTTATCCTTTGCTGAAAGGTTTATCTAGGTAAGCTCAGGAGCAGCAAAGAACTTAAGTTCTAGCTGCTGATTGGTGGCTGCATATATACAGATTGTCATTGGCTCACACGTGTTCAGTTAAAAACCAGTAGTGCATTGCTGCTCCTTTAACAAATGATATCAAGAGAATTAAGCAAATTTGATATCAGATGTAAACTGGAATGTTGTTTAAAATTATATGTTCTACCTAAATCATGAAAGAAACATGTTGGGTTTTATGTCCCTTTAACGTCACTTTAGAGCCTGATGTTTTAAGATCACATACTTGGAATACAGTAGAATGTCTTTTTTCTAGGTTATGTTAAAATAAGTGGGTTCCTTTCTATTTTAAATTGTTATCTTAGTCCCCACAATGGATCAACACATTTTAATGTCCTTGTTTAATTTTACAGCACTTCCATGGCTGTCACAATATTAGGGACACTGAACCAAAAATTTTTATTTCGTGATTCAGATAGAGCTTGACATTTTAATCAACTTTCTAATTTACTCCTATTATCACATTTTCTTCATTCTCTTGCTATCTTTATTTAAATTGCAAGAATGTACGTTTAGATGCCAGCCCATTTTTGGTGAACAACCTGGGTTGTTCTTGCTGATTGGTGGATAAATTCATCCACCAATAAAAAAGTGCTGTCCAGAGTTCTGAACCCAAAAAAAGCTTAGATGCATGCGTTTTCAAATAAAGGTAGCAAGAGAACGAAGAAAAAATGATAATAGGAGTAAATTAGAAAGTTGCTTACAATTACATGCTCTATCTGAAAAAATTGTGTTCAGTGTCCCTTTAAAGATCATTCTCATTATGAATTATCTTTTTTTATATTGCTAAAATTATCCTCATCTTAATTTGTAATACACCAACAGATTCTGCAGTGATATATGGGTATACAGGGAACAAAAACAAGGTAAGAAAGGGAAAGGCAAACTGTCACAAAACTTTTAGCGGGCCCTGCTCCCAAGGGAGCTTACCATCTAAGTGGTTGAGACAAAAGTTAGGAGAGAAGCTTTTGGTGAGTGCTTATTGTAGCCTATGGGCTCCTGAGGATTACAAGTTTCCAGTTCAAATTGTTATTTTGCCTTTGATGTGCAATAAACTTTGCATGGTTAGCAAGTATGCATCTCCTGAAGAGAGATGATTTGAGTGGATTTAAAGGGACATGCAACAAAAAAAAATCATGATTCAGATAGAGCTTACAATTTTAAACATCTTTCCAATTTACGTCTATTATTTAATTTGCTTCATTCTCTTGGTATCCTTTGTTAAAAAGTATATATAGGCTAAGGTGCTTGAAGTTAGCTGCTGATTGGTGGCTGAACTTGTATGCCCATTTTTATTGGCTTAAACATGTTTAGATAGCTCCAATTAGTGCATTGCTGCTTCTTCATTAAAAGATACCAAGAAAGTGAAGCAAAATTGATAAGAGCATTGAAAAGTTGTTTAAAAATGTATAATCTATCTCAATCATGAAACAACATTTTTGGGATTCATGACCCTTCAAAGCTTTGTGAGAGAAACTGATAGGCTGAGCAAGAGAGTTCAAATGGATAGAGTGATGTCATGAAGATAGGAGTGGGAGG
Organism: Bombina bombina; assembly: GCF_027579735.1. Classification (NCBI taxonomy): domain Eukaryota; kingdom Metazoa; phylum Chordata; class Amphibia; order Anura; family Bombinatoridae; genus Bombina; species Bombina bombina. Next base: position 796,575,737 of record NC_069501.1, on the reverse strand, counting down.
TTGTGATGATTGGAGGGACTTGCTAATAGTAGGTCAGTAGGAGCATGGAAGAGCCAGCTAATATGATACAATATATAATGATGAGACTAGCGATATATTTTCATGTGGTATTGGAGGGCTTTTTATGTGAGGGTTAAAGGACCACTCAATGCAGTATAACTGCATAATTAACAAGTGTATCATAAAAATACAATGCAATAACACCTGAATTTCACAAAAGCAGATTTTTTTTCTGTCACTTTTTTTTTTTTTTTTTTCTGTCCATATGACGGACATCAGCCAATGCATAAAGACAAATATTTGGATCGTCCCTCGGTTAAACCCAAAAATACTATCCCAAAATAACCGTTATTTCTCCCAATAATGGAAGAGTATGTGTGAAATAGTAGGAAGTGGTTGAAAAGCGCTAAGAAAGCTTTGGGTATGGGTATATTATACTCAAAAATAAATACAATATATTTTGAACAGAATATAACCACAAAGTTGGTTAAATATATACTTTACTGTTCGTATTAAAACAAGTTATTGACGTATCTGTCCCTATACAAAAAAGCTATACAATATTCTATGCACAATATAAATGTTCAATAAAATTCCATGCTCAATAAAATTCTATGCACAATATAAATGTTAAATTAAAATTCTAAAAGTTGTGGCCACAACTATTAAGTTTTGAAATTATCTCCTCTCTAGTGATGTAATTTCTATTGCGGAGCTCCAGCTGCTCCCTGAATAATGTTATGAATGCTTCGTTGCACAATTGCACGTTAGTTCTTAGAAAGAAAAGTTAGGAAAATGTTCCTACCGGGTTTTACCCGGTTCCTCTTACCCGACCTACGATGGTTCTACCTCCTCTCCTTGGGTTATGGAAGGGTTGAGTTCCGGTCTGTCTTTTGCTGAAAGGACTGGTACGTTACCCGTCTGTTGTCTTAGCGTTCTCGAGTTCCCCGGGAACACCTACCCAATAACGTGTATTCCTTCTCTCTCGTGATTCGAGAGGACCAATCGGGTAACCGTCTGGAGGAAATAGTTCCTAGTCTTCGTGGATATTTTTCTAGTGTCTATCCGTTTGTGTAGTCCCAACGTTCTGTGTAATCTTAATGAGCCAGTAATCCTTTGCAGATTATCAGTCTACGAGTTTCAGCGCGATACTGCGCCTTTGTCAAGACGTATAATGATTATACGCTTTGACAAAGGCGCAGTATCATGCCGAAACACGTAGACTGATCATTGTTTTGGGTTAAACGCATAGTTATGAGCAAAGAAACATGCAATAATAAAATGCCCCAACATATTAAAGTGTTTTCTTTTTGCACTTTATGTCCCTTTAACGATTTATCCAAAATGTGCATTTTATTCTTCGGTTTACATCAGCCCACAAGACTCTGGGGCTGATTTATCAAGTGTCTGTCCGACATGATCTGCTCCGCGGATCATGTCTGACAGTCATCGCTGAATGCCAACAGCATACGCGGTCGGCATTTAACATTGCACAAATAGTTATTGTGAACTGCTTGTGTAATGCCGCTCCCTGCAGATTCACGGCTGCTAGTAGGGGGTGTCAATCAACTCGAACATATATGCTGCTTCTTAACTGCTGTTACCGGCAAGCTTGAAGGCTCGAGCGGGAAACGGCTGCATTGGGGCCGATTGACAGCTTGTTATAGCGGCCCCTCTGTCTGAATGTCTAACACTCATTTGCAAACATCCAGGATAGAGTCAATAGATAATGGCTTCAAATCAACAATAAGTAGTTTCAATGTGCAATTCTCTTTATATGATTACAGTTTACTCGCTTTTTACTATGAGTCTGCTTATTTTTATTGTACAACCAAACATGTCCTCACAGCTTTACAACCACAAATCAGTCAGGAAAGTGCATTTTGTTGTAGGCACTTAAATCAGCCCTTTGGCTTTTATCAATTAAATAGACACAACATTTAAAATTAAACATTCATGATTCTTACAGAGAAGACAATTTAGTATTCTCTTGGTATTTTTTTGCTGAAGAGCATATCCTTTGTTGGCTGAGTCTAACAGGTTTGTCAAGCCCTGATTTAGTAAATTTCCTTGTAGGAACTGCCAAACCACACTTTGAATAATATATATACTGTGTGTATATGTGTATATATATATATATATCTATACTATAATTACGCTTGTAACACGTCCATCTGTGTCGCCAGTTGTGCAAGCATCCTCAAAGGAATGTTGGCTGGGCGAGGCAGCCAAAAGAATGTTGGCTGTGCGCGGCCAAAAGAATCCACCTGGATGCAGCGAAGCAGGTGGATTCTTTCATCACCCTGCCACTTTCGGAATCCACCTGGATGCAGCGTAGGCAAACAAAGTGGTATTAAGAAGAAAAAAAAAAACTAACAGCCTACACGAAGTATGAAAACAATAACCACCCACATGAAGTATTAACAAAAATAAACTAATCGCCCGCACAAAGTATTAAGAAAAAAAAAACATAACCGCCCGTACGAAGTATTAATAATTAAAATAAAAAATCCTAACATTAATTTAAAAATAAAACCTAACAAATTACAAAAAAAATATCTAAAATTACAAAAAATAAAGTCTAAAATTACAGAAAAAATTAAACAAAATGATCAAAAATAAAAAAATTCAACCTAATCCCTATGAAAATAAAAAAGCCCCCTCCAAAATAAAAACACCCCCTAATCTAAACTACCAATAGCCCTTAAAAGGGCCTTTTGTAGGGCATTGCCCTAAGTTAAACAGCTCTTTTACATTTAAAAAATACTAAGTCCCCCCCCCCAAAATAAAAAAACACTAACACTAAAAAAACTTAAACTACCCATTGCCCCTAAAGGGCATTCAGCTCTTTTACTGCCCTTTAAAGGGCATTCAGTTTTTTTACAAGCCCATTAAATCCCTAATCTTAAAAATAACCCCCCCCCCCCGGGGGGGCGTGTCCGTGCTGCGTCTGTGACAGGACGCATTTTCTGCAGGCTCTGGATGATTGTATGATAATCCGCCGATTACTACATTTTTGCAGCAAGATCATACATATTTTATACAAAGAACCCATGACTGAATGCGTCGTGGACCTACATTTCACTTCTTGCTTGTGAATATGAATCTGGGGACTCAGATCGGAAAATTAAGGCCTAGAGCGGCGGCTCACTCTTAGGCATACACCTCCCCCCCGAGAAGAAACGGGGCCACAGTGCTGCCGGTTTGAACCGGCTTACTGTTATTTCTTCACCCACCCTAGTAAGCGGAGAACAGGCCACGAAAATACACAAAATCTACCTAATATAGAACTATCTTGGGGTTACCTAGCCATTTGATCATGGCGAGTGAAAACTGCACACTGCAATGCGACGAACATTTTATAAAACTGGAACAGCTCATACAGAGGCTAATGGAAAAAGCTCCATATGACTTTCTGCTTAAACATGTATCGGCAAATGCAACCGACACATCCATTACCCAGAACACCGCTGCCATGGCGCAACATAACTTGCAGGGCGCCAAACCGCCTCAGGATGCTCCGCCGACAGCACACAGAATCCTCTTGGATAGCAATAGAGAGGAATATGAGTATAAGACCTGCTACCCTGGACCACCGCTGCCCCAACCCGCTGGAGGCGCAGACCTACGTGGGGGTTGTGTGACTTGGTCCGAATGGCCTCTGCAACTCCAAGCATCAAGATTTCAGCTGCAGGAGGGGCGCATAACTACTCACAGAGAAGGAGACAAGACCCGACATGGCATCACAACCTTATCCCTGGGGACCATAGCAGCGCTAACTTTATTGCAGTCTCCTAGTAAGTCTACTCCTCGGAAAATACTAGAGAAGCTGGGGAGCATAACCGGGCGGAATGTTGATCAAGCACTGACCACACCGGGTGATAGCGATAAACGGAGACAGTTTTTTGACCCAGGTGGAATCTCACGCTGCCTGCATAGTGTAAATCGTCTGCCGAGATCAGGTAAGGGGTAGTGTTTGGAGGCCCCTTTTCAGACAATATATAGCAGGTGGCGTCCGCTGGCAGAGACTGCTTGTTAATGATTATCTGGGGACTTTTTCATAGTTTCATAGGGACTGCAGCTGCCTAATCATTTATATCCCCTTCACGGACCTGGGAGTCAATAATAACCGCAATAAGAACTTGAACATACAAATAGGACGTTTAGTCCAGCTATATGAGGACATCTGCCTGATGAAACACATTATATGCGGACAGGCTATATCAGTTCAGAGCTGTGTAAATAGTTGGAGTTACTGTTCCAGTTGTTATATTTATCTTTCCTCCAAAGGAGCAGTAATAGGCTAATGAGCACCTCATTCATAGGGCAATACTTCATTCCATGTACTAACAGGTTAATTGTGTTCTCCTTTCTGTGTATTAAGAATTGAACTGTGTATCTTGAGTAAAGATTTGGTATAAGCACTTAGGGCAGCATACATATATAACCACACAAGCTTAGCTTATACCCCTCCCATAATTTGCACCCCCCATATAACAAATTTCAGGTCCCACATATATCTGATTCAGCTCTAGCAGTTCTAAGCCCAATTCTGAGAAATAACATGATTACCCTTCATGTACCACTACATTGCATAAATTGTGAAGTACTGGCCTGTCTCCCTTACTCCCAGTTTTCCCTCCCCCCATCATTTTAAACATACCCATTGATGTCTGTATTTATCTGTTATGGATCCAAGAGTGATCCATATAGTTTGCAAATGGGGATCAATTAAGACATATGGCACATTGAAAAGGTGTATACAAGCTTCTAAGTGAATGTACAGAACTAGCTTCACGCCTTTATTACAGCATTTTTTATTTATGGATATATGTGATATAACATTGTATTGTACCAACCTTGATGTATGAGGTTCACATTTCCCAGTTTACCCCCCCACCACCATTTTAAGCATACCCATTAATGTTTGTATTTATCTGTTATGGACCCACATGTGGTCCGCATAGTTTGAAAATGGGGTTCAATCAAGACATATAGCACGTTGAAAGGGTGCTTCCAAGCTTCTAAATGAATGTATAGGCCTAGCCTTACGTCTTTTCTATAGCATCTTTTTCTTTATGTATGGACATATGCGACATAGCATTGTATTGTATCAATCTTGATGTATGAGGTTCACATTTCATCTACACTTTGTATGTCTATTTAATCACAATAAAGTTCTTTTAAAACCAAAAAAAAAAAAAAAAAAAAAAAAAAAAAAAAAAATAACCCCCCCCCCAAAAAAAAGTTTGCCTAACTCCTAAATAGGTACTCGCCATTCCTGAAGTCCGGCGGAGAAGGTTTTCTTCCAGGCAGCTCCATTATCTTCTATCTTCATCCGGAGCAGGTTTCCCCGATGCACGGATCCTCAGCCGTGGTGGTTCAAAGCGCCGTGGAGACTCCTCTTCATGCGATCGTCCGTTGCACACTGAAGATTAAATGTAAGGTACCCCATATTTATTGGGGTACCTAGCGTAACCTATTGGCTGAAATTTGAAATTAGCCAATAGGATGAGAGCTACTGAAATCTTATTGGCTGATTTGAACAGCCAATAGGATTTCAGTAGCTCTAATACTATTTGCTGATTTAAAAATTTCAGCCAATAGGAATGCAAGGTACCCCAAATTAAATGCTGTACCTTCCATTCAATTTTCAGTGTACAACGGAGATCGGATGAAGAGGAGCCTTCACGCCGCTGATGACCGCCGCTCCGGATCCGCACATTGGGGAAGACTGCTCTGCGCCGCCTTCGCTCCGTATGAAGATAGAAGATGATGGAGCTGCCTGAAAGAAGACCTTCACCGCCGGACTTCAGGAAATGTGAGTACCTATTTGGGGCTTAGTTTTAGACTTTTTTTTTTTTTTTTTTTTTTTTTTAGATTAGGGTTTTAAAAGGACACTCAATCAAAATTAAACTTTCATTATTCAGATAGAGCATGCCATTTTAAACAACTTTCCAATTTACTTCCATTAACTAAATGTGCACGGTCTTTTTATATTTAAACTTTTTGAGTCACCAGCTCCTACTGAGCATGTGCAAGAATAAGTGTGTATGCATATGTGAATGGCTGATGGCTGTCACATGGTACGTGTATGCATTTGTGATTGGCTGATGGCTGTCACATGGTACAGGGGGAGTGGAAAAAGACATAACTTTTAAAATTGTCAGAAAAAAAATCTACTACTCATTTGAAGTTCAGACTAAGTGCTGTTGCATTGTCTTGTTATCTTGCATTTGTTGATTATGCAAATCTACTGTGTTGACTGGTCCTTTAAGGGCCGTAAAAGAGCTAGATGCCCATACAAATGAACCTTTAGCTTAGGTTTTTTTTAGACTTATTTTTTTTTTATTTTGGTGGGGTTGGTTGGGTGGGGGGTTTTACTGTTAGGGGTACTTTGTCATTTTTACATGTAAAAGAGCTGTTTCTGTTAGAGCAATGCCCTACAAAAGGCCATTTTAAGGGCTATTGGTAGTTTATTGATTGGGAGGGGGATTTTTTTTTATAGGGGTATTAGTTTAGGTTTAATTTTTTTATTTTGGATAACTGTTTATTTTTGTTTTGTAATTTTACATTTTTTATTTTTTGTAAAATTAGCTTTGGGGTTTGTAGTTTTTTTTTAATCATAGACTGCACTCTTATGGCTTATCACCTAGTACATGTATGTATATATATGAGGTGCATTCATTAGAAGTAACAAAAAAGCAAATCACTCCATATAAAAAGTTATTAATACAAATGCACAGAATAATTCATATTTCAGCAAATATTGTCTCTGTGATTTAATATATGTAGAAGACAAATAAGATGCCCCTGTATGGTTCCTACCTACACTTCTTTACGCCATCTGAGTCAAGTGCCGTGCAGTGTAGGGAGAGCCTTTAGAGGCACCTGGATATCCACTCTCCACCACTTCCTGGAGTATGGTAGTAGCCTCACTCACTGTGGTTACATTCTTAAAAGAACAGAAACTCATTGCAAAACTGTATAATTGTTGTATCATTAAAAACATTTGAATTTAGCAACAGTTCTGCTCATATTTAACAACCTCAATAAAATATGAGATATTTGCATCACAGAATTTAAAATTAACTACACTATCAGGGTACAGTTTTTTTCAAAGTTCATACATGTCTCTTAGGAAACATATTGTTCAAGGTTGCGACCACCTTGTAATAATTAGTGTTCTCCACACAAAATGGTGCCACCCGGGTGGCGTTATGAGGTAGCCAGCTGGGGGCAAGGCAAATATATATATATATACACTAGTTTGCTATACATCAGGGGTATAAATTGCAATTCAAGAAAAGAGTATATGTGGGGATAAAAGGTGCTAGATATAAAGCTATCTATACAACAGATTTAGCACAAAATGGGTGATTATCCCCATTACCAAGTGTACAGCGAATACAAATAAGTCCCTCACTCTAGTATAAAATTGCCTGTACAGGCTTATCTGCACTTTCACTTTATCCCCTTGTAATTATTTAAAACTGCAGGCTTTCCCTGTGCTGTATCTCCTAGAAAAAATTGTAGTAGCACTGCTACTTCCTCGCAATCTGTTCAGCGATATTCATTATATCTAGTGTGCTTATTTATTTTCTGTATATGTAATAGTTTAATTTGCTACTAAAACTTTTCTAGGAGATACAGTAAGGGGACACCCAGCAGTTTTAAATAATTACCAGGGGATACAACGAAAGTGCAGATAATCCTGTATAGGCAATTTTTTACTAGAGTGAGGGACCTTTTTGTTTTCGCTGTACACCTGGTATATTACCCATTCCCCATAACCAACACAGTTATCTTAATATACTTTTTACCTCTGTGATTACCTTGTATCTAAGCATCTTCTGACAGTCCCCTGATCACATGACTTTTTATCTATTGACTTGCATTTTAGCCAATTAGTGCTTTGTTGTGCTCACTCATAAATAACTCTGCAGGCGTGAGCACGTTTTCTATATGGCCCACATGAAATAACAGTCTTCTGTTGTTAAAGCTAATAAAAAAGCATGTGATAAGAGGCTGTCTATAGTGGCTTAGAAACGGGCAGAAATTTAGAGGTTTAAATGTTATATTATATAACATATGTTAGTTGTTCAAAGCTGGTGAATGGATAGTAAAGGTGTTGTCTATCTTTTTAAACAATTACAATTTTAGTGTTTACTGTCCCTTTAAGTATGTGCTTGTCTATCTTTTAACTCAGTTAATAAAAGGTATGTTTTATTTTCATAGGCTTTCCCATTCCCCTACATATACTATTATTTTTGCATTGTGATTTATACCCCTGGTGAATAACACACTAGTGTGCCAGTATATGAATCTCTTCCCTTTTTCTTGAATTTTTATGCTGCCTTCCTGTAATCACATAGGTCTATTTCTAGAGGGATTTTTTTTTGTTAAAGGGACACTGAACCCAAATGTTTTCTTTCGTGATTCAGATGGAGCATGCAATTTTAAGCAACTTTCTAATTTACTCCTATTATCAAACTTCCTTTGTTCTTTTGCTATCTTTATTTGAAAAAAGGCATCTAAGCTAAGGAGCCAGACAATTTTTGGTTCAGCACACTGGGCAGCAATTGTCTACTGGGGCGTTAATTTATTCACCAATCGGCAAGAACAACCCAGGTTGTTCACTAAAAATGGGCCGGCATCTAAACTTACATTCTTGCTTTTCAAATAAAGATACCAAGAGAATGAAGATAATTTGCTAATAGGAGTAAATTAGAAAGTTGTTTAAAATTGCATGCTCTATCTGAATCACGAAAGAAAAAAATTGGGTTCAGTGTCCCTTTAAAGGAATATTTTTTACTCATCTCTCGTGGAGTCAATCCAACAGAACATCAGCATACTATTCTAACTTGATCCTGATAGAGCATGCAATAAATAAAAAATCCAGTCAAATACATTGACATATATAATATGCCAATTTAGTTATCTGTGCATCCTTTGCTGAAGAGGTAGACTCAGGAGTAAACACTTGAATACTACATGGTAGCAGTCTTGGCAGCAGTGTTTGTATCAATGTTGCAAGCATTGCTGCCTTAAAGTGTTTAATATACCTGCACACTCGTAAGTCTACCTAGGTTACTCTTTAACAGAGAATACCACTAGAACAAAGAAAAAGTGATGATATAAGTTCATTTGCATGCATTATCTAAATCATGATCGTTTAATTTTGACTTTTATGTCACTTTAAATAGTTACCAAATACAAGATTCCAGTGTTTTGTATGAATACCTGTCTGAAAAAGAAACCAAATTAAAGCCTACTTTGCTTCAGTTGAACTATGAAAATGCCTTGTCTAAAGTGACACTTTCAACATTATTACTATGTAATGCACTTTGAAATATGAATTGCATTAAAAAAAGGCTTTTTAAGCATTTAACTTTACCTTAGGCATGCTCATAATGTCAATCATGAGCATAGACAATCTTTGATTGCAGAATACACACCATGCACTAATTACGCACCAGTCTGTAGCTAAGAGCCCTCAGACATAAACAACTGGAAAGTCTAAAAAGGTCTAAAAGTTGTCAGGATCTGTGTTAAGAATAAATAAAACAGCATTCATTTATATTGCAAAGTGTGTTCCAATAGTATGCTAGGGCTATGCAGCCATTGCACACTGGTAATACTGGTAAGTGTTTGTGTTTTAATGGATAGAAAATGTTAGTCATTTCTACTATGCATATGAAGAACTACTATTTAAATGTTATTTTTTTTTTTTTTGCGTGATAAGGTTATTAAAGCTAAAGAGGAAGTGCAGCTGGATCTTTAGTTACAGCATGTCATTTTCAAGACACTTCACTTTTATTATTACATTTACTTTGTTCTTTCTCTGTTATTTGTTGAAAAGCATATGCACATAGCCTTAGCAACAGCATTCTAATAATGCACGCACCCGCTGTCCACTTCAAAAGTAAAGTTTTTTTTGTGAGCGAACGATTTAAACTGGTCTCCAACCGGCACCCTAGCTACAAAAAGAGTGCTGATTGGAGAACAGTTCAAACCGTTCGCTCACAAAAAATATTACTTTTGAAGTGGACGGCGGGAGCATGCGTTATTAGAATGGCATGGTTAGATTAAAAGTAAATTTAAAGGGCATCTTCATTAAAAGTGAACAATTAAAGTCCATCTAAAATATCACTAACATTCATGGTCTGATTATACAAAGTGGACAGTTTACCATCACTTTAAAATGAGTTTTCTCAATCACTATATATCTAATAGTTTCAGGTTAGATATTTTATTTTTACATTTGCTGCACAGAGTGCAAAATGATACGAGCAGAAAATTAAATGATCTTATAATCTTCACTAACTGTTATGTATTAGAAAATATAGGTATAGGATAGGGTTATACATGTTTATGCTTGTTGAGATTCAGCTGATGATAAAGCCAGAAAGTGCTTGCAAAACTGAGAAAACAATGACCTGCACCCAGCTATTAAAGGATTCCAAAATTTTCATTTTTTGGCCACAACCTAAACATCAATTTCTAATCAATAGCGTGTATATTGCATCACTTACCTAATTTTACAGTCCAACGATCTATAGAAACACTATAAAAATAAATTATATTTTTCGTAGATGACGTCATTATAGCCAACCCTCTAATATGGGCCCTGCACGACCGAACTCAATTTCCAATCGTAGTCCTATTTCTTGCATATCATTATGTGATGATGTCGTCACCAGGCGCATGCTCAGTGTGATCCGTTGTCTCGCGCATGCGCATATCGTATCGCTGATGCAACACTTGCTGTGAGTGACGTATCTCGCGCATATAGTGTATCCCTGATACTACACTTGCTGTGAGTGACGTCGAGTATGACGTGCCGGAATATTGCGCATAGCGTCCAAAAATCGCCATTTTTAATAACCTGCGTTATCATTCAGGATTTGAGGATAGAAAATAATAGCCATCGGTGGGTTTGGAAATACATTAATTTTTGATATCGGATTACTAATATACAGTAATATTTTGCCAAACAATGCTATTTAGATAATTATTTAAAATATATCAATATTTCAATTGAAGCTGTTTTTTTTCTGTGTTTAGTGTCCCTTTAAATAGTTTTTTTTAATTGCGAAGTTCAAAAGTGTAATAAATGGTTAAACATAGGTTAAGAGCTCAGAAACAGTTAAACCTTATTTAAAAAATTTACTGTTTCCTGCTTATGTATTTGTTATGCTATTTGTGTTTGTAGGAGAATAACCTTTACTATAAAGGTTGTTACTAATTTTTGGGATAATTTGTGCACAAACATTCTTGTATTTTTTGTTTCTGTAAACATTTAATTACAAAAGAATGCATTATGCACATACGCACACACATGTACTACCCGGTTGTTGAAAAATCAGTTTAAACGGCTTTAAAGTGAAAGTAAATCCTCGAGTTTTACAAGCTCTAGGATTTACTATTGAAACAAATAAAGGGGACTTTCATTCATGAAGTATAAGATACTTCATGTAGAAAGCTCCTTTATTTGATTCAATTGATCACTGTGTTTTACCTTGTACAGCAGCCCACGGCAAAAAAAAAAATTTGGCTAAGAGGTGACGTTTTCACCTCTTAGCCAATAGCCGTGCGGTACATCCGGCTTGGCGCCCATGGGTAGATGAATAATTTGATAAGCTTTTTTTAAAAGATTGTGATCAACCCCATAATTTAAAATCTACTAAACTATTTATTTGTTGGGCTGACCTTTAAGAGGGTGAAAGTAGATGAGAACATACTGCATTTGTGAAGAACCATAGTGATAATGATTTAGGAATATTTTGTAACTCACCAAGCTCTATGTTAAAATTACAATTTGCTTATTGTACTGCTCTCCTCATTTTGTATTCTTTAATGGAATGCAAAACAGTTGGAGAAATCCTTGTAGCATAGGTAAGACTATTAAATGCATTATAAATTATAGTCCACATGATAGTTTCTTTTGCTTTAAGCAGAAGCTCAACCAGTTCTTTTTATATAGTGTTATTTTCTATTAATATGGTATAACTGAGCATAATGCCCGAAGTTTGCATCATCTGTAATAAACTCAAGCCTTTGCTTGATATATATTGTATGTGAACTATTCTTTCAGGTTTTCTATTCTCATGAGATCTTGTTCAAAATAACAAGACTTTATACATGTTAAAAAAAAAATGCAAAACATTGCAAAGCATTTATTTCAAACTTGTAAGTCGGCATTCAAACAGCTTCAGGTGTTCTAGCTAACTTTTTTTATTCTAATGTATTTTCTTTTACAAACTGTTTTCAAATAGAATTCTCCATGCTAAAATGAAAAATTAATCTAGAAAACATTATTGTTCTGTATAACCCGATATAGAGAAAAGTGTCTTCTAGCCAATGAAAATTACTTTAATAGTAGAGACTTTTTATAGCCTATATTTATGGCCCTTTTCATTTAATGATGATTGGGTGATACCTTCATCCCACCAATGCTCACTGGCTGATTAATAACTTGTCTGGTTTATTATTAAAACTGACCATGTATGCATATATGGGTCTTGGCTCTATTCATTTTGGTGTTGAAGTACCTTCTCATTTGGACTTACCATGTCACCATGGATTTGATAAGCCATATTTTAGCAGGAATCCTCTTGAACCTTTCCTTACTGATTGTTTTGTACTTTAAATATACACTGTAGAGGAAGTTAGAGTTTACATCAATGAGACATAATACACACAGAGAAGCGAGCTCTCAGGAACGAACAACCAGCTCAATAACTTGATAGCTTTTTCTATAGCGATTTACCACCTGAGTGCAGTTTCTTTTTAGCCCAGTAATGCTTTTCACAGAGTATAACTTTCTTGTAGTATATCAGTCTGATCCTGCCTATTAAGGTCACTCCAGCGCCGAAATACCAGGCAATTCCTCTCAGAAAAGGGATCACGGAAACCCCAGGCGATCGTTTTGGCCTTGTCAGTGAGGTGCAGCCATAGTCCTCTAAGCAGACATGTGGTAACCAGGCCATAGAACAAGCCACTGAGCTGTAGTTCATTCCTAGCAGACTGCTTCTCTTTCTTTTTGTATTTGTATAATGACCCTGGGGAAAGTCTCCCTAAGGGTGATATGGGGGGAAACCAGATGTGTTAAGAGGGATATGGCCCAAAGGAGGCCAAAACTATTGTCTGGGGTTGCCTTTTCCCTTATTCAGAGGAGAATTGACTGGTATTTCGGTGCTGGACTGACCTTACTTTAGGAAAGATTTCCTCTATGAAAAGCAAAATTGGGCAAAAACCAGGCCATAGTTTTTCTTTCATGTTACAGATTAAATGGTGAATTAAAGGAGCATAAAGCTGCAATTTCCCCAAAATCGACATTAAAGGGATGTGAAAGTCAAAATTAAATGTACATCATTCTGAGAGCATACAAATTTATCTATTTTTCATAAAACTTGTCCCTTTTCATGAGGTGATACTGAGGCAGGCTAAAAAGTGTTAAGCACTATACATATAACATTGTTACAATGTAGAGGAATGCTATTTAAAAGGTCATTGTGACGAGTTATCCAACCCTGCGCCAGTCACTTATTTGGCACTAATATATCGCAATCTAGCCACACCAGGCCAGCTTGTGATTTAGTACAGTGGGTGCAAGGGTTAAACACACTCTCTCCAGTCTGTACTAGACATAAAGGGACAGTCAACCCAAAAATTACTGTAACTTATTTAGATAAGTTAATTAACAATCTTTACAGTAAACTGTAGCACAATTTTAATCTAAATAAACTTTGGCAGAAAATAAACTTACTGATCTCATCTTGCTGTTTTGAAATGGCCGCCTGACCCCTCCTTCTCTGACGTCTCCCAAAAAAATCGTATTCACATGTAATAAAGTCCTTGGTAGTATCATGTGGAGGGTTCAATAATGCAGAACCTGCGGCTACCATAATACAACATGATACGTGAAGAGAAGTAACTTTCACGGTTCTTTTTGCTGAAACCTGATTTTTTTCTTTCTAATGTGTTTTTCAGCATTTTACGTAGATGATTTAGACCTATATTCCATAACTGCTGTAAACCTGACAGGCACCGGTGTGTCAGAGGCCCTGTGGTATAAAAGCTCCATATATACAGTTGGCAACTTGGCAGTATTATTCATATATACAGTTACCATCCATTCATATATACTGTTATCGACCCCTTAGTTGTGTACACTGCCGTCCATTCCTAGTATACAGTTGAACACACATACATTCACCCCTTTTATACAGTTGTGTGCACTGACATCCATCCCTGTTATAGTAGTATACATGTGCAGTGTAATGATTACGTGTAATCGGTACTACATAGCCGTGTATATGTACCAGCTAGACAGTGATTTGACAGAAGCTGTTAGTGTGATACTTATGTATAACTGTGAGTGTGGTACTAATAACTGTGTATGTGCCAATCTGATAACGATTTAGCTAACATTACAACATATGTGCACTCGGCACACAACCGATCATATTCAACCTAGAAAGACTGTTAGTGACACTTATGTGTAACTGTATAAGTGATACCATATAACCATGTATATGTGCTAGTGCTAGTTGGACAGTGATTTAGCTGATATACTAACATATTTGTACTTGGCACACAACAGGTTATATCCAGCTTAGACTGAAGCTGTTTGGGGAACACATACGATTTATGTGTGTACACAAACAAGAGGTCTTATAATTGAAATTCACAATCCCTCTCAAAACTGATATGCGCTTCCCCGGTAAGTTTGAAGCACGCCTATAAGCACCTAGAATAAAAAAAATAAAATAATTGTCACTCTAACAGAGACTCCGTTAGAGTGACACTTATTTTTTTTTTTTTTATTCTAGGTGAGAGCATGCAATTTTAAGCAACTTTCTAATTTACTCCTATTATCAATGTTTCTTCATTCTCTTGATATCTTTATTTGAAAAAAAGGCATCTAAGCTTTTTTCTTGGTTCAGACTCTGGACAGCAGTTTTTGATTGGCGGATGAATTTATCCACCAATCAGCAAGGACAACCTAGGTTGTTCACCAAAAATGGGCCGGCATTTAACCTTACATTCTTGCATTTCAAATAAAGATACCAAGAGAGTTATGAAAATTTGATAATAGGAGTAAATTAGAAAGTTGCTTAAAATGTCATGCTCTATCTGAATCATGAAAGAAAAAAATTGGGTTCAGTGTCCCTTTAAAAGAAATGCCCAAAACTTCCCTTTAATGCCACCCACACTAAACTAACTATGCTATCTAGCTCAAACACTGCCACCACTTTTATTATTATTATTATGATTTATTAAAGGGAAAATCCTAAGGAAAAACCCAGACTTACACATTAACTCTCTGAATACAATTTAGCAGAAAATAACCTAAATTATACAGTTCTAATATTCCAGTCTCTTTCAGTAACGTGGTTCAAATATTAGACAAAGGCCAACACTTAATAAAGGAATTATTTATTATGCCAACAATATTATGCACAATGCATTATTAATAAAACATTGTTACAAATACAATTACACACGGCAAACAGGTTAAAATAAAATGAAGAAAATAACAGACCTAATACTTTCCTAGCTTATAAGTCTGCCCCCAGGGAGATGGGCAAGAGAAAATGGTCACTCACGTTGTGGAAGCCTCCCTTTTAGAATGAACAATGTTATAGTTAAAAAATAAGATTCTTATACCTATTTTCCAGAGATCATGTTGCCTGACCATACTCTCCTGGGCGGGCTAAGAAACCCCCCCTGTCTTTATGACCTTCAATAAACTAAGTTTTTGCCTGAAATTATAGAACCCATTATAATTTCTGCTGGGTAAATCTATTTTCAGATATACTGACTGGCAGTCTCTTCCTTACATTGTGAGCAACGGTTTGATACCAGATATGACAGGGTTGTCATACTTCCCTTAATTTAATGTCATAACAGTTTTAAACACATAAATACATTATACCCATGTCCCTTTATTGACCTTATCAGTTTCTTTAACTGAGGCACTGTTTTCTATCATGCCTTCTGCTGACAGTCTGAGCCATAAAGCTCTATCCTGTGTATACTACAAAGCATTTATGAGGCTCCTGGCACTTCAAAGAAACACAAACAAGCACAAGACACAATTCTTCTTGAAAAGCAAATAACTGTTTTTAGTTCACAAACTAAACAGAATTAACCCATTAGCAGCTAACTCCTGAGGTATTCGTGACAGTCATAAAACCCAAAGTTTTTTTTTTTTCATGATTTAGATAGCATACAATTTCAAGCAACCTTCCAATTTACTTCTATTATCGAATTAGTTTTTTCTCTTTGTATCCTTTGTTGAAGGAACATCAATGCACTACTGAAAACTAGCTTAATACATCAGGTGAGCCAATCACAAGAGGCTTATGTGTGCAGCCTCTAATCAGCAGCTTACGCCCAGTATTGCTGCTACTGAGCCTATCTATGTATACTTTTCAACAAAGGATAACAAGAGAACAAATCAAATTAGATGAAGTAAATTGAAAAGGTTTTTAAAATTACATGCTCTATCTGAATCTTGATGTTTGGGTTTTATACCCCTTTAAGATGCAGTGGATTTGTCTGTAAAAAGATCTCTTGGCAGTTGTGTAACCACAGAAAATGCTGGCCTTCAGCTACTAACTTGCCCTATGGGACGGTGGGCCACCCTGGGTGCAGCTTCTTTTAGCCCACTTAATATTTTCATAGAAGAGCACTTTCTTGCATTTACATCAGTCGGATACCATTCATAAGGACAGTCCAGTCCTGAAATTCCAGTCAATTGCTTTCTGAACAAAGGATTTGTACAGCCAACCTCAGATGTGTTTCATCCTGCAAGGATCTTGTGAGTGGAGGGTATATAGAGCAAGCTACTGATCTCTGTCTGTGACCAGTTTTTATATGCAAAGTCTCCCTGAGGGCCTGATAATCTAAAGCTCTGCACTCTGATGAGATGATTTCAGACTTTAGATTATCACTCTTTCATCTGGATATATAGGTCCTGCATCTGACAGCTTGGACCATCTGAACTAGTAGAGGATAACATTTTGCAAACTCCTCAGCCTGCTATAATGAATGGGATGTCTTTGCTGGGTGGTTGTACTTGATTTGATTAGTGGCACCAGAATTTTAATATGAAGACATCAGGAAATGCCTCATTTGCAGTACATTTTAAAGATCCAGATGTGTGTGTTTTAAATTTAAGCCACAACCATGATTAGATGGGGTTAAGCCCCTACATGGGGTTAAACACATAGTTAAAGTACATTATTCTGGGATGTAGCTCAACAGATCTGATGAGCCAATGACATAAAACATCTGTTGCAACCAATCATCAGATAGCTCTCAGTAGTGCATTGCTGCTCCTGAGCCTAAGCATTCTTTTCAACAAAGGATTCCATGAGAACAAATTAAATTTGATTGTAGAATACACTAAAAAGTCTCTTAAAATTTGCATTCTCTTTCTGAATCTTGAAAGTCTAATTTTGAGTTCCATGTTCTTTTAAGTATTATTTAATGTATCAGCTGCTGCTTATCCTTTAATGCAAGGCTGTGCAATAAAACTAAAAGTCCCCTTGGAAATTGATGTTAAAATCATTTAAATATTAATGACAATATTTACTTTGGGGATATTTTTTCCACAGTTTCACATATATTTTTATTGCAGTTAATTATCAATTACTAAAATGCTATGTTTCTTCTTTACTTTCTTTTTGTACTGTTAAAGATGTTTTGAAATCTAAAACTCTTCCTTGTCTTTTTAAGAAAATGTTTGAGTGGCTTTTAATATTATTTCCCGCTCCTGAGTTTGTCAACCCCTGTTGTGGCAGCAGTATGCAATGTCATTTCATCATGTCAGTAAGAAGTCAATCTCCCCTTCAGCCAGCTGTTCTCCCAGTGATTTACTACTAAGCAGTTCTGATTCCATTTTTAACCAGTGTTGCACAGATACCATAAATGCAGTTGGCGCTTATGTGAAAATTGAATTCTTCAATCAGCTCAGTATAAAAGCATAGTATAGACATGTTGTTTTCCAGGAGTGGCTAAAATAAAATTGTTAAAACAAATTCAAAGAATAATTTTATTTTTCTTGGCAAAATTAACTGGGATAAAACCTTAGCTCTAATTTATTTTAAATACATTGTTTAAAAAAATAATTTAAATGGTTTGCATCATGACAGTGTGAGAGTTTAATATTTATAAGGATACCAGGTGACCTGAAATAGCCTAGAATGAAAAATGTGCTCTTTCTGTAACTTATTAATATTAGTGGAGAAGGGCAAAATAAAACTTAGAGCTAGGGACGAGGTGCTCCCATAGAGAAGAAAAAAGTAAACTCTCTGTTGTATGCAAGCAATAATGTAACAATAAAATGCTCTGTGTGTTTAACCCTTGCAAATATTTAGTCAGCTCTAGGGCAGCAACACACTACTGGGACCCAATTAAACTCATCTAGTGAGCCAATGGCAAGAGGCATATGTGCATAGCCTCCAGTCGCGAGCTAGCTCCCAGCAGTGCATTACTGCTCCAGTTTTGAGCCTACCTAGGTAAGCTTTTCAACAAAGAATACCAAAAGAATGAGTTGTATTTTATAATAGAAGTCAATTAAATAGTCTCTTAAAACAGATAAACACACCAATAATGCTTGAACATTTTTAATATTGAATTATTTTATTGAAATTCGAGTTCTTGAATTTTGCTGCTGTTCTCTTAATTTTAACTTTGTTTTAAATGAGTAATTTTGTTTATTGGATCCAAATCTATAGGCGGCTCATCATTTAATTATCTTTGCGTTGGAAGCAGTTACAAGGGGAAGTGTTAGTAAATTTAGTCTATCTTAAACAGTTCATTTTAACGTTGCCCTTTAACTTGCAGTCGGTCACGGGCATATCTAGTGACCTTCCATGAAAAAAGCAATGTTAACATGCCATTGAACACCAGATTCAGAATCAGCACAACTCACCATAATTTTTCCATAATGTAAAAACCAAAGTTTTATCAACACAGTATAGTAAAGAAAAACCTTTAAAGATTAATTTAGCACATCATATAGTAGTGATCATGAAAACGTATTAAAGGGATGTGTGAAACAACAAACCTTTCAGCATGTTGAGCATTTTTTTTTTGTTTATCTGAAACTGTATAAAATTTGTGTTGTCTGCAGTAGCTATATACTCAAGTCCATTTAAAGGGATACTAAACCCATTTATTTTATTTAATGATTTAGATAGAGCATGCAATTTTTTTTTTTTTTTTTTTTTTTATAAATTTTATTTATAGACAAAAAAACCCAGAGATGTTACATAATACATTTGTTGTTTTGAGCAAAAAATAAAAAAAAAATAAAGAAATACTAATACATATTATGGCTTGGTAGCCTTGCATAGTCTATACAATAATATGCTAATTCTACTTAGCATATCTAATCAAAATTGTGCTTTAGCATTATTCAATAATATAAACAATATCTACTTCATTTGTCTCTGAAAATGTCTTAGAGTTTTTCACTTTCTTCCCCCCCCCTGTTGAAGATATATTTGCGCCCCGCAGGGCTAGTTATCTTTCCATGTTACCCATAACAACTATTGACAAGTATTTACAATTTACCTACTAAAGTCAATCTGTTCCCACAACCAGTATGGGAGAAAAAAAAAACAAAAAAAACCCAATTTAACTGTTTTCCCTTCCTCCCCGCAATCTCCACCTCTACCATGCCCCCAGGAGAACTATCTCGGAATATTTAAAAGGGAAAATTAAATAGTCAATTTCAGTTTCCTGGAGTGATTTTATAAATGCTGCCCATTTACTGAAGAACTTCCTTATGTCTGATTCCTTATCAATATCTGTATTCTTTTGCTCTAACATACATTGTTTTTTTAAATAATTCCTAATTTCGGGAATTGTTGGAAGTGTTCTTGTTTTCCACTTTTTACAAATCAGATACCTAGTAGTTAGGATGGACAGAGTTATTATTTTATCATAGTCATGATGGGAATTTTCCATCTTTAGGCATAATATGATTTGATATAGTGATAGGGGAGGTATATTAATTTTTAATGTAGTCCTTAGCCAATATTCTAGTCTATTCCAAAATCTTCTAATCTTTGGACATGACCAAAACATATGAACCAGGTCTGCCGCCTGAAGAGAACATTTAGGGCATTTGTTGAACTGCTGGTTGTGTATTCTGAAGCCTTTCTTTGGAGTAAAGTATGTCCTATGAAGGAGCCTAGTATGGGCCTCCCGCCAGGTAGCAGATATCGTGGAGGCAGCTACTTTACTTATTGATAGTTGAATGATTTTTGAGTCAATATTGGTATGGGGTATTAGTGAGCACCATTTTGATGCCATGGTATCTAATAAAGAGGTACTTCTGTTTGCATTCAATATATTGTAGCATGGGGTAATGGACATATGGCCGCTTTTTGTCAAATTTAGCCAGTTTTCCAATTTACCTAGCGTCCAACGATATCCTTGCTGTTTAATTAATTCTGCAGTAAAATGTCTTATTTGTAGGTAGGAGAAAAGATCCCTATTAGATATGTTAAATTCTATTTTAAGTTCCTCGAAGGACTTAATACATTTTCTATCTTGATCTAATAAATAGATTATTTTGTCCAGACCAGCGTTATGCCATCTATTAAAAATAGTTGAATTTATACCAGCTTGAAATTGTGGATTCCCTATAATAGGGAGATGTTTGGAAACACTTCTGGATATTGCAAGGGATTTAGTTAATTTACCCCAGGCCTTGATCGGGATATATATTGTAGTCAGCCCTTTGATAATTGCGGGCAATTCCCGTGAGTGGATCATAGCCACTGGGAGATAGGGTTTACAAACATTAGATTCTAACTCAGTGTTTAGGATATAATTTTTTGTATATGTCCAGTCAGCTACTATGCGTGCCAGGAAACTAAGATTATAGAATTTAATATTCGGTAGTGCTAAACCTCCAGATTCTTTGGAAATATTAAGTTTAGCAAGGGATATTTTAGGTCTCTTACCCTGCCAAATGAATTGACTAAGTGCAGCATTAATAAATCGGATGTCCTTTTCTAATAAGAGCAATGGTACATTCTGAAGGATATATAGAAGTTTAGGGAGGAGAATCATTTTAAATAACTCTACCCGACCCGAGACTGATAGAGGCAGAGTCTGCCAAGATTTGAGTTTATCCTTAATAAAATTTAATATAGGTGATATATTAAGCTTGTATAGGTCCCGTAAATTAAGTGGGATATGAATCCCTAGATATTTAAAAGAGTCCGTGACTACTCTGAATGGGATATCTAGGATAGAGCTATTGTTTTTCCTCAACCAGAGTATTTCAGACTTTGATTTATTTACCCTATATCCCGAGAAAGAACCAAACTGATCGGTTATTTGAAGAAGTTTTGGAATATTTAATTTAGTATTGGATATATAAATTAGTAAGTCATCAGCATATAGACCAATTTTTATCTGATAATCTCGGATCCTTATGCCCTCCAGGGAATCCCTAATCATAATAGCCAACGGCTCAATAGCCATATCGAAAAGGAGCGGGGAAAGAGGGCAACCCTGACGTGTTCCTCTTTCCAGCCTAATTGGAACCGAGACAGTATCATTTATTATCAACCTTGTTTGGGATTGAGCATGCAAGTTTCCTATGAATCTAAGAAAATTACCAACTATCCCAAACTTTGTTAAAGCTGTCAGAGTATGATTGGATACTACAGAGTCAAAGGCTTTTTCAGCATCAATTGACAAGACTGCTAGGTCAGGGAGGCCCTCTTCCCGCGTGGTAGAGAGGGGGTGGTTCTGTATGTAATCCATTGTTACAAGAAGTTCTCTGATTTTTGCCGCCGAGTTGCGCCCATTTAAAAAGCCAGCTTGATCTGTATGTATTACTTTCGTTAAGATAGGTTGTAACCTAGTTGCAAGAATGGAGGACATAATTTTGAAATCTGAGTTGAGTAGGGCAATTGGCCTATATGACTCTTTTTGCCGGGGGTCCTTCCCCTCTTTTAGGATCAAAGTTGTGTATGATGAAGAAAAAGATGGTGATACTGAATTACCGTCAACATAGATCTTATTATAGAGGTTACTCAGATAAGGTGTTATTTCTGCTGACAAGATTTTGTAAAATTCATTTGGCAATCCGTCCGGGCCTGGGGCTTTGTTAGAGGAGAGTTGGAGAATTTCTCTCTCTATCTCTTCCCTTAAAATGGGGGAATTGAGATTAACAATTTCTTCCGCTGTTACTGTAGGAGTTGTGATTTTACTCCAAAAGTCATCAGCCCTTTCCCCATCATAGCCTTTGCAGGCATATAAATCCTGATAATATTCTAGGAATATGTTGGAGATTTCGTTTGGGTCTGAAGTTTGCTTCCCCTTATATTGGAGTTCTTCAATGGCAGGTTTTTTTCCTTCATTTTTGACTAATCTAGCTAATGTTTTCCCCGATTTGTTGCCAAATTTATATAATTTGGCTTGAAGTTTAAGTTCTTTATACGTTTCCTGGGACAATAAGAAAGAGTCTCTAGCGCTTTTAGCTCGGATATATTTTGCCCAGTTTAATGGGGTTTTTTCCAACAGATAGCGATTATA
The DNA here is from genome assembly GCF_027579735.1 of Bombina bombina. NCBI lineage: Eukaryota > Metazoa > Chordata > Amphibia > Anura > Bombinatoridae > Bombina > Bombina bombina. Next base: position 796,553,159 of record NC_069501.1, on the reverse strand, counting down.
TGAGTTAATCAATGCATTATTGATTTCTTTTTCTCTCATCTTAAACTTTTTAGTTAAAGTGGCAACATAAGTAGTAATTTCGCCTCTTAGTACGGCTTTAGCTGCTTCCCAAAATATATCTGGGCGCCCTACATATCCGCTATTATTATTAGCATAATCATTAAATTTATTCCTGATCCGTTCCTTAAATTTAAAGTCTGTTGCCAAATTATAAGGGAAAAAAAAATGAGAAAATTTGGATTTTGGATAGCCCAATTGAATTACAAGAGAGATAGGCCCATGATCGGACAGAAAAATTGGCATAATCTCTGCCCTTATAATTGCCAAAGATAGACGTTCATCCGTTAAGAATAAGTCGATTCTGGAAAGGGTTTTGTGGGCTTTGGAAAGACAGGTGTAATCCTGTGTATCAGGATTTTGAGTTCTCCAAATATCCCGTAGAGCCAAATTTTGCTTAATTTTATTGAAAGTTTTTGTGTCTAAATTATCTTTCTTTTGTTTTATTTGCCTAGGATTCCTCCTGAGCCTATCTATCGGTGCTTGTGGTGACATATTAAAATCTCCTCCTAGAATTAGATACCCTTCCGAGAATAATAAAAGTTTAGTTTGAATAGTATTCCAAAAATTTGGATCAGAAACATTAGGACCATATATGTTACAAAGTGTATATGTCAATTGGGCTGTCTTAAATTTCACAATGACATACCTTCCTTCTGGGTCTGCCTCGGAATTCAAGATTTCTATTTGAGATTTCTTCCCTATTAAAATAGCCACACCTCTCTTTTTCCTGATGCTTGGTGCTATAATAGCTTCTTTAACCCATTGGGTTTTTAATTTTAGAGATTCTTCAAAATTTAAGTGCGTTTCTTGTATAAGGGCAATATCTACCTGGGTTCTACGTAAATGAGACAGTATTGCTTTACGTTTATTGGGGGTTGAAATGCCTCCCACATTCCAGGATATTATTTTTAGGTTATTTGCTTTCTGAATCATTTACCTAAGGGACGGAGAGGCGGAGAGAGCGAGGGAAGAGAAAAAATAAAAAAAATAAAAATAAAAAAATAAATAAATAAATAAATAAATAAAAAAAAAGAAAAAAAAAAAAGAAAAAAATAATTAAGCCGAGAAAGATTATATATATAACATAAGGAAATAAAAAAAAGTTTTATCAAAAATTCCCCCGTTCCCAGGGGTTCCCCATTCATGGGTCTTGTTCTATTTTTATAATATGAAGTCATCATCTATCTAAGGTTGTGGATTCAGTGTTTCAAAAAAATTTGCAGCCTTTTGAGCATCCTCAAATAAAAGTGATTTACCGTTAACTTCAACTCTAAGCTTAGAAGGGTATATTAAAGTGGCACGGTATCCATTTTGTATAAGCTTTGTGCAAATTGGGGCCAGCTCTCTTCTTTTAGAGGCTGTATGTGCCGAGAAGTCTTGAAAAATCATAATTCTGGCCTTGTCTATGAGGACTGGCTGGTTTTTACGGTAGGATTGCAGTAGCATGATTTTATCCTGAAAATTGAGTAATCTCGCAATAACAGGTCTAGGACGGCTTTTATCCCTGCTATCTAGGCGAGGAGGACCTACTCTATGCGCTCTTTCCACTAGGATCGGATGGTAGGCTGGAGGAATATTTAGCGCTTTAGTGAGAATATCTGATATAAAGTGGCATAAGTCATCATATTGTTTATCCTCAGGGAGGCCAATTATGCGAATATTATTTCTTCTGGATCGATTTTCCAGATCCTCCAGTCTATCATGAACTCCCTGGAATTTAATCCCAAAAGTCTCAAGTTTAGAGTTATGTGTTGTTGTTAGGTCCTCCAGGTCTGACACTCGTTGCTCTACCTCCTGTAATCTATTGGAAAACTGTCTTAACTCCTGAGTTAACAGGGATATGTCATGTTTAATTTCTGTCCTTAACAAATCAAATTTGGGTGTAAGAGCTTCAGAAATGCTAGTGACTAAGCTTTGTAAATTAATAGATTCAGGTATAGTTGCCATCTGGGTGGTGATTGGCTCCGGAGGGGGATCTTGGGCATTTTTAGTCTTCCTATCTCTATTTCTGGCTGCCATGTTTGGTGAAGGTGTCCTAGAAGTGTTAGAAAAAAATTTGTCCATGTGTAAAAAAAAAAAAAAAAAAAAAAAGGGGGGGGGGAAGGGGGAGACCCCCGGTGAACAAGTACGTGTGTACAGTGAGGGATTCAATTCGTGATTTATAGTGCCATTGAATGTGAGTGAAGGATAAGGGAAGAAGAAGGAAAAAAAAAAAGCAAAAAAGGGGGTGTCAATTATATTGTGATACTTTGGAGTGGAAGATTAATCTCTATTGTAGTGTATTAAAAAGTGTTTGTTTCGTGATAATTGTGTTTATATTATGGACGTGAGAGTGATATTATTAGGGTTATTAGGAAGATATTACACCCAAGATTAGCAGTTAAAGTGAAAAACAGTATTTCCACTGTTAGTTCCCCCTGCTAGAGTGTTAATGGTGTTATGTTTAGTTGCGTGTTATATGTCTATCAGGCAGTCAAATTTTTCAAAATTTTGTTTATGAGAAATCTATAGATCATAATATCCCTTCTTTCACTCTACTATTTTTCAGCAAGTTATTTACTGTGCTTATGTAATTTCACACGAAGAAAATACATACGTTTTTTTAAATACAGTTTTAGTTTTTGTGGTCGAAATCAAGTTTGGTTATTTTTACACCAAAAATTACCTAAAGCTATAGACCACCTGTGCCTATTAGCTCCAGCAATTTAATTTCAGTATGATTTATCACAGTATTCTAGAAATAATTATTTGCAGGAACTTACTTAAGATAGTTACAAGAAGTTTTGTATCAAGCAGTGGGTATAGGAAGGTATTCCTTTTCCCTTCTCCTCCTCACTTCTCTATAGGCCTCTAGGAGTTATAAGGCCTCAGTTTAAGATAGAGGTAGATAAATACTCATAAGTAGAATTAATTATAACTCCTTTCCTTATATTTTTATAAGTATCTTTCTATAATGGGAATTCTAGACTAAATAAGGGCAAGCAGACTCAGTTAGTTTGAGGTGCTTAGCTTACTTCACCCAAGCCAAATAATTTTGTCTAAATCACAGATTTATATGTAAAAAAAAAGCCCACAAAAAAAAAACAATAAAAAAAAGACAAAAAAAAAAAAACAGGAAGGTTAGTAAATGTTTAAGTAAATTAGGTCATTAGTATCAAACTGCTAAAAATCCAATAAGTTTGAATAATAAATAACTTTCTTCCCCCTTATCTAGAAGATTGTTGTACAGCAGTTAACTTTTCTTTCCTTCTTTCCCTCCCCTCTCCTCCAAACAGAAAAAACAAAGGAAAGATTTAAAAATAAGCAAAGCCAGGCAAGCCCAGATAATTTGAGCTACTTAGTCTGCTTCAACAAAGATAAGCAGTTTTATCTAGCTCACAGTATTGTTTAAAGGCTAGTAGTTATTAAGCATGTATGAACAGGATTCTTGATTCAATTAAATAACATTGATATAATAGAAGATTCAACAGTTATATAGGTAGCAACATTGATATCAAGCTGCTAATACACAGGTGGTTTTGAATGGTCAGTCCTTTTGCTCTTTTTCACTCCTCTCCACTGAGAGACAGAAGAAAAACACTGGGAGAGAGGGGAATTAATGTTTCAGGATATGATCAAAAATGGAAGCAAATTAAGCCCACAGGGGAAAAAATGGTGTGATTTTATGTCTCTTATTTTAAAGTCAGCCGTAGTTATTTCAGAGGGGTCCTATTAAAACAATGATTGTTGGATGTGTATTGCTCTATCCCGGTACTCCTATCCCAGATTGCCCCTTATATGTATGCACTCAGTCACTGTTCCAGATAAGAAGGGAAATAGTGGATAATAAACAAAAACACAGCTTTGGACTTTACCCGTTGCTGTCTGTAGATGCAGGCTGGGGTCCCCAAGATCTTTCTTCCAGGGCGGTCCCCCTCACGCAGCACCGGTGGGAGGGGGAACACCTGTAGAGACGGGCCTCACCTGCGGGGAGTAGTAGCAGTCAGTTGTCTAACGCTCAGGCCAGCGTCAGAGAATGAGGAGGTGGGAACAGCTTATTCACCGCCAAAGAGATGAGGATAGCGGTCCGTGCCCCTCACGCAGCACCGGTGGGAGGGGACACCCGGACCGAGATCAGCAGATTGCACAGCCGACCACCCCTCTCCAACCTCCTCCGCAGGCCAATACAGAGGCAGCCAGGAATCAACCAACAGAGAGAGACAGTCACCGTGGGGGGTCCAGCAGGAGAATAGGGTCCGGTCGCAGGAGGGTCCGTACCAAAGCCGGTTCAGGAGGGCAATGAGCGGGCTCCCAGCCCACCCCCTGCGAGTACCGCCAAGTCAATCAAGCGGAAACCTTTGTTCAGGTAGCTCTTCTAGGTGTTAGATTGCAATGAGGTAGCTCCCATCCTTATATGTTTAAAGGAAGGTTGTTTTTGCCAGAGTCCAGCAGACATAAAGGGGGAAGAAGGTAATATGTATTCCAGTTTAGGGACCGGGATAGAGGGAAAAAATAAGGAAGTAGGCACAAATAGTCTCTCAGAGTTTGTTCAACAGGTAAGGGCAAGAACCCATAAATGCTGCAAAGTGCAGCTTAGTGCATAGTTGGGGCACTACTACGGTTCCAGGAGCGATGAAACAGCTATTTTTAGGCTGCCCTGGGGCTAAGGGTTTGGGCGCGAGAATTTTGCCAATAGCCTAAGGTGGAGGTGATGCTTAGACAGGTGCAACAGGAGCCCTGCACCTGAGCTCCTCCCCCGGAAACTCCCAACTCTAGAGCATGCAATTTTAAGCAACTTTCTAATTTACTCCTACTATCAATTTTTTCTTTGTTCTCTTGTTATCTTTATTTAAAAAGTAGGAATTTAAAGCTGGAGCCGGCCCATTTTAGTTTCAGCACCCTGGATAGTTCTTTCTTATTGGTTGCTACAATTGGCAAACCAATAAGCAAGCATAATCCAGGTTCTCAACCAAAAATGGGCCGGCTCTTAAGCTACACCTGCTTTTTAAATAAAGATAACTAGAGAACAAAGAAAAAAATAGGAGTAAATTAGAAAGTTGCTTAAAATCATTAAAAAAAATGGCTTTAGTGTCCCTTTAAATGTGTGTTGAAACTAGCTTGAACAAGTATTGTGTACTGCTTATACTGCAGTATATGTGCTCATTGGTTGAGATGACTCACTGCTTTATCTGTAGATTGTGATGAGCCTTTACAATTATGCAATATTATATTTATTTAGTATGACAATATTACTGGGCATTTTGTTGCATGTTCTGACAGCTTCTCATAATAATATAATGAAAATCCTGTGTGGCCATATTGTGGCATTCAGGACTGCTACTCTACAGCAAAAGATTGGCTTTGGTTAACGGACAGAAAAAAAAAGACTTTGGAATTGTATGACTAAATTGCAATTCAATCTGTGTGATAGATTTGACTTGACTCTCCCTATAATATTTACCGATAAAACATTTCAAGCTGCAAAATTAAGTATTCAGATCTTATTCTTTGTTTTCCATTTAACAATCCTTATTTCCCCTGTAAGCAGCACCCATTAAAATCCTCTTATCACTCAAATTATTCATTTAACCAGGTGTAACCTATTCATGTCTTCAGAAATTACAAGTTTCCAAAAGGCTGATCAAAGTATCTCGCTATATCAATTATCTAGCACATCTTTATAAATGAATCAGTATGGGAGCCTGAAGGGTTAATTGAAAAATAAGTATTTGTTTAGTATGAACATTTGTGTCATGCAGTGCACCAAGCTCAGTACTTTATTTTTATTCCACTTGTAAGGAAACCTGTTGGCGCTCTACGAATACCTGATAATAATAAGGCCTAGCGTACAGTATTTGAGAGGAACATATCTTGTGCAACCGCAGCCACAGACAGCAGTAGCTTTAATAGCATTGAGTTAAGATGCTGCTAGGCCAGACTTCTGAAATAATATCTGATGTAGGTAAGGCTGCAGAAATATGGAATGTTCTAAGGACGGATAGGAGCAATTGGCTAACAGAGTGGCTGCAGAGCCAGGAGTCTCTGCAAAAAGTGTGCTAGTACTTAGGAGTGAATGTTATCACCACCTTTTACAGGAATTGCCTACTTTTTAGAGGGACATGTGATCCCTCACTATTAGAGCAAAATCTCCTCTTTCAAATGAGGCGTTGCATGTTCCGTCTAAGTTAGGCAAGGGCCAAGAAATTAGTTTTGCTAGTTACCAATATGCATCACAAGTCACTCTGCCTGTAATACATACAGTGTTTGAAACCTCAGACAAGAACAATTTTGTTGTTTGCACCAAAGAGTTTAAACAGTTTTCTTCTATAAGATACGACGAGTCCACGGATTCATCCTTTACTTGTGGGATATTATCCTCCTGCTAACAGGAAGTGGCAAAGAGCACCACAGCAGAGCTGTCTATATAGCTCCTCCCTTGACTCCACGCCCAGTCATTCTCTTTGCCTACTCTAAGTAATAGGAAGGGTAAAGTGAAAGAGGTGATAAAATGTTAGTTGTTATTTTCTTCAAGTAAGAGCTTTTTATTTTAAATGGTACCGGTGTGTGCTATTTTCTCCCAGGCAGCAGATGGATGAAGACTTCTGCCTGGAGGCTGATGATCTTAGCAGTTGTTACTAAGATCCAGAGTAGTTCCCACAGAATGGCTGAGGAGTACTTAAGAAACTTCAGTGTGAGGAACGTTTTTCATGCTATAAGCAGTGAGGTATGTTCAGTCATTTCTGGAGAGACTTATTTCAGAATTGGCTGACAGTATCCCCATGAGGGAAAGGGTAAGCAGTAATCCTAAAGTATAAAGAGGGGTATTACTGAACTTGCATATTGGGCTATAAAAAATGGTTGACACTGATGTTATAAATGTTTGTGGGCAAACGTTTTCATGACTGGGAGTTACAGATAACGTTTTTTATGATAGACGTTTTTTTCTACTTTATTAAGTATAGAGGGTACACATGGTTTAATTTATGGGTATATGAACCCACATGGCTAGGTTTTAGACCGCTCTGGTGCGGTTATTTTAGACTGTGAGACATCAAGTGAGATGGGCGGGGCCTATTTTCACGCCTCAGTTGCGCAGTTGTTTTTCCCAGACAAGCAGCAAGCTCCAACTCCGGGCCTTTCAGAACAGTATTGGGCCTAATTGAAGGTTTAATCCGATTTTACAGTCCCCTGAGGGCAGGTAGGCGCCACAGCAGGGCTGTGGCGAGGTCCAGGGGGTGTTTTTTATTTGAAGTTAACGTTTTATAGCACAATGTTTTTTTGGTAAGGGTTAAGTATTCCTTTCCTTGTGGGGCTAACTTAGCTGATAAGTTGGGATGCTTTTATCATAAAATTGGGATACTTTTATTGTTTTAACGCAGTTTTGGAAAAATTGTATGCTTTTTTTCTCTTAAAGGCGCAGTACCGTTTTTTCAGATTATTTTTTCACTAAATAAAGTGTTTTCAAGCCTGTTTGTGGTCATTACTAACCTGTTTAACATGTCTGACATTGAGGAAAGCCAATGTTCCATGTGTTTAGAAGCCATTGTTGAACCCCCACTTAAAATGTGTCCGTCCATGTACTGAAAGGGCCTTAGATTGCAAAGAACATATTTTAGCTGATAAAAGTATGTCTCAGGATGATTCTCAGTCAGAAGAGAATCAGGTTATGCCATCTACTTCTCCCCAAGTGTCACAACCTTTAACACCCGCCCAAGCGACGCCAAGTACTTCTAGGTCGTCAAATTCTTTCACCCTGCAAGATATGGCCGCAGTTATGTCTACTACCCTCACAGAGGTATTATCTAAACTGCCTGGTTTGCAGGGGAAGCGCAGTAGGTCCGGTATTAGAGTAAATGCTGAGCCCTCTGACGCTTTATTGGCCATCTCCGATGTACCCTCACAATGTTCTGATTTTGGAGTGGGGGAATTGCTTTCTTAGGGAGAGCTTTCTGATTCAGGAAAGATGTTCCCTCAAACAGACTCAGATATGACGGCCTTTAAGTTTAAGCTTGAACACCTCCGCTTGTTGCTCAGGGAAGTTTTAGCGACTCTGGATGATTGTGACCCTATTGTAATTCCACCAGAGAAATTGTGTAAAATGGATAGATATCTAGAGGTCCCTACTTACACTAATGTTTTTCCAGTCCCTAAGAGGATTTCGGACATTGTTACTAAGGAATGGGATAGTCCAGGCATTCCGTTCTCTCCCCCTCCTACTTTTAAGAAAATGTTTCCCATATCTGACACCATTCGGGATTCGTGGCAGACGGTCCCTAAGGTGGAGGGAGCTATTTCTACCCTGGCTAAGCGTACGACTATACCTATTGAGGACAGTTGTGCTTTCAAAGATCCTATGGATAAAAAATTAGAGGGTCTTCTAAAGAAATTGTTTATTCATCAGGATTTTCTTCTACAACCTATAGCGTGCATTGTTCCTGTAACTACTGCAGCTGCTTTTTGGTTTGAGGCTCTAGAGGAGTCTCTTAAGGTTGAGACCCCATTAGATGATATTTTAGATAAAATTAAAGGGATAGTCTAGTCAAAATTAAACTTTCATGATTTAGATAGAACATGCAATTTTAAGCAACTTTCTAATTTACTCCTATTATGAATGTTTCTTTGTTCTCTTGGTATCTTTATTTGAATTTAAGCTTAGTTGCCGGCCCATTTTTGGTTCAGCACCTGGATAGCACTTATTGATTGGTGGATACATTTTGACACCAATCAGAAAGTGCTACCCATGTCTGAACCAAAAATGGGCTGGCTACTATGCTTACATTCTTGCTTTTTCAAATACAGATAGCAAGAGAATGAAGAAAAATTGATAATAGGAGTAAATTAGAAAGTTGCTTAAAATTGCCTGCTCTATCTGAATCATGAAAGTTTAATTTTGACTAGACTATCCCTTTAAGGCTCTCAAGCTAGCTAATTCTTTTATTACAGATGCCGCTTTTGAACTGGCTAAATTAGCGGCAAAGAATTCAGGTTTTGCGATTTTAGCACGTAGAGCGTTATGGCTTAAGTCCTGGTCTGCTGATGTGTCATCAAAATCTAAGCTATTAGCTATTCCTTTCAAAGGTAAGACCCTATTCGGGCCTGAACTGAAGAAGATAATTTCCGACATCACTGGAGGAATAGGCCATGCCCTTCCTCAGGATAAGAAAAATAGAATGAGGGCCAGACAAAATAATTTTCGTTCCCCTTCGAAACTTCAAAGGTGGTCCCTCTACCTCCTCCCCTACCACAAAGCAGGAGGGGAATTTTGCTCAATCCAAGTCAGTATGGAGACCTAACCAGACCTGGAATAAAGGTAAACAGGCCAAGAAGCCCGCTGCAGCTACCAAGACAGCATGAAGGGGCAGCCCCCGATCCGGGACTGGATCTAGTAGGGGGCAGAGTTTCTCTCTTCGCTAAGACTTGGGCAAGAGACTTTCAGGATTCCTGGGCTTTAGAAATCGTGACCCGGGGTATCATCTAGAATTCAAAGATTCTCCTCCAAGGGGGAGATTTCATCTTTCACGTTTGTCTGTAAACAAGACAAAAAGAGAGGTGTTCTTACGCTGTGTAGAAGACCTATATACTATGGGTGTAATCTGCCCAGTTCCAAAAGCAGAACAGGGGCAGGGGTTTTACTCCAATCTGTTCGTGGTTCCCAAAAAAGAGGGAACCTTCAGACCGATTTTAGATCTCAAAATTCTAAACAAATTTATCAGAGTCCCATCCTTCAAGATGGAGACCATTCGGACAATTTTACCAATGATCCAGGAGGGTCAATATATGACGACCGTGGATTTGAAGGATGCGTATCTTCACATTCCTATCCACAAAGATCATCACCAGTTCCTCAGGTTCGCCTTCCTGGACAAGCATTACCAGTTTGTGGCCCTTCCTTTTGGGTTGGCCACAGCTCCCAGAATTTTCACAAAGGTGCTAGGGTCCCTTCTGGCGGTTCTAAGGCCGCGGGGCATAGCAGTGGCGCCCTATCTGGACGATATCTTGATTCAGGCGTCAACTTACCAGCTAGCCAAATCTCACACGGACATCGTGTTGGCTTTTCTAAGATCTCACGGGTGGAAGGTGAACATAAAGAAGAGTTCACTTGTCCCTCTCACAAGAGTTCCATTCCTAGGAACTCTGATAGACTCGGTAGACATGAAAATTTTTCTGACGGAGGTCAGAAAATCAAAGATCTTAACCACCTGCCGAGCACTTCATTCCATTCCTTGGCCGTCAGTGGCTCAGTGTATGGAGGTAATTGGATTAATGGTAGCGGCAATGGACATAGTTCCGTTTGCTCGCTTGCATCTCAGATCACTGCAACTGTGAATGCTCACAGTGGAATGGGGATTATGCAAATTTATCTCCTCACATAAATCTGGATCAAGAGACCAGAGACTTTCTTCTTTGGTGGTTGTCACAGGATCATCTGTCCCAGGGAATGTGTTTCCGCAGGCCAGCATGGGTCATAGTGACGACGGACGCCAGCCTCTTGGGCTGGGGTGCAGTCTGGAATTCCCTGAAGGCGCAGGGTGCGTGGACTCAGGAGGAGGCTCTCCTTCCAATAAATATTCTAGAACTGAGAGCGATATTCAACGCGCTTCAGGCGTGGCCTCAGCTGGCTTCGGCCAAATTCATAAGATTCCAGTCGGACAATATCACGACTGTAGCATATATCAATCATCAAGGGGGAACAAAGAGTTCTCTAGCGATGATAGAGTTTTCAAAAATCATTCGATGGGCAGAGACTCACTCTTGCCATCTATCAGCAATCTATATCCCAGGAGTGGAGAACTGAGAAGCGGATTTTCTCAGTCGTCAGACTTTTCATCCGGGGGAGTGGAAGCTCCATCCGGAGGTGTTTGCACAATTGATTCATCAATGGGGCACACCAGAATTGATGGCATCTCGTCAGAATGCCAGACTTCCTTGTTACGGGTCCAGATCAAGGGATCCTCAAGCAGTACTGATAGATTCTCTATCAGTACTGTGGTCGTTCAACCTGGCTTATGTGTTTCCTCCTTTTTTTCCTCCTTCCTTGTCTGATTGCCAGAATCAAACAGGAGAGGGCTTCGGTAATTTTGATAGCACCTGCGTGGCCACGCAGGACTTGGTATGCAGATCTGGTGGAAATGTCATCTCTGCCACCGTGGAGACTGCCACTGAGACAGGACCTTCTCATTCAGGGTCCGTTCCAACATCCAAATCTAGTTTCTCTGCGGCTGACTGCCTGGAGATTGAGAAGGGGTTATCAACTAGTTCCTTAAAGGGACAGATTTCTGCTTTGTCAATCTTACTGCACAAGTGTCTGACAGATGTTCCAGACGTTCAGTCGTTTTGTCAGGCTTTGGTTAGAATTAAGCCTGTGTTTAAACCTGTTGCTCCGCCATGGAGTTTGAATTTAGTTCTTAAAGTTCTTCAAGGGGTTTCGTTTGAACCTATGCATTCCATAGATATTAAACTTCTATCTTGGAAAGTTTTGTTTTTAATTGCTATCTCTTCTGCTCGAAGAGTTTCTGAGCTATCTGCATTACAATGCGACTCGCCTTATCTTATATTCCATTCTGATAAGGTGGTTTTGCGTACCAAACCTGGATTCCTTCATAAGGTTGTTTCTAATAAGAATATTAATCAGGAAATTGTTGTTCCTTCTCTGTGTCCTAACCCTTCTTCTAAGAAGGAGCGTCTGTTACATAACTTGGACGTGGTTCGTGCCTTGAAGTTTTACCTGCAAGCGACCAAGGATTTCCGTCAAACATCTTCTCTGTTTCTTGTCTATTCTGGAAAACGTAGAGGTCAAAAAGCTACGGCTACCTCTCTTTCTTTTTGGCTGAAAAGCATCATCCGTTTGGCGTACGAGACTGCTGGACAGCAGCCTCCTGAAAGGATTACAGCTCATTCTACTAGGGCGGTGGCTTCCACATGGGCTTTTAAAAACGATGCTTCTGTTGAACAGATTTGCAAGGCTGCGACTTGGTCTTCCCTTCATACCTTTTCCAAATTTTACAAATTTGATACTTTTGCTTCTTCTGAGGCTATTTTTGGGAGAAAGGTTCTTCAAGCAGTGGTGCCTTCTGTTTAGGTATCTGTCTTGTCCCTCCCGTTCATCCGTGTCCTGTAGCTTTGGTATTGTATCACACGAGTAAAGGATGAATCCATGGACTCGTCGTATCTTATAGAAGAAAAGTAAATTTATGCTTACCAGATAAATTGATTTCTTCTATGATACGACGAGTCCACGGCCCACCCTGTCAATTTAAGACAGATTATATTTTTTGATTTAAAACTTCAGTCACCTCTGCACCTTTTAGTTTCTAATTTTTCTTCCTATACCTTCGGTCGAATGACTGGGGGGTGGAGTCAAGGGAGGAGCTATATAGACAGCTCTTCTGTGGTGCTCTTTGCCACTTCCTGTTAGCAGGAGGATAATATCCCACAAGTAAAGGATGAATCCGTGGACTCGTATCATAGAAGAAATCAATTTATCAGGTAAGCATAAATTTACTTTTTTTTATTTTTTATCTTTTATTTACATTTTGAACAGAATAAACATTAGTAAAACAGTCTGATAGATAAAATGTATGCAAAGTGGTGCTCTCTTATACCAGAGAATATGTCCATATATAGAGTCTCTTCATTTAAAGGGATACTAAACCCAATTTTTTTTCTTTCATGATTCAGACAGAGCATGCAATTTTAAGCGACTTTCTAAGTTACGCCTATTACCAATTTTTCTTTGTTCTCTTGCTATCTTTATTTGAATAAGCAGGTATCTAAGGTTAGGAGCCGGCCCATTTTTGGTTCACCACCTGGGTAGCGCTTGCTAATTGGTGGCTACATTGATAATAGAAGTAAATTACCCCTGACTGTGATGGCCACTGTAGAATCTTACAGTACTTCTTTTGCAACCAAGCCTTGGTGGAATTTGAGGTATGCTTTGGATCATTGTCCTGTTAGAAGGTCCAGTGACGCCAAAGCTTTAGCTTCCTCATTTCTACTAGGATTTCCTGATACTTCATTAAATCCATCTTGCCTTCCACACGCTGCAGGTTTCCAGTGCCAGAGGGTGCAAGGTAACCCCAGAGCATCATCGAGCCACCACCATGCTTAACTTTTCTTTTCAGCGTATGCTTTATTCTTCTTCCTCCAGACATACCACTGATCCATTGGGTCGAAAAGTTCCAGTTTTGTTTAATCGCACCACAGAACAGAATCCCAAAACTTCTATGGCTTATTTATATGTTTTTGAGCATATTGTAGCTAGCTTTTCTTGTGCTTTTGAGTCAGTAGTGATGTGCGTCTTGGAGTTCTGGCATGGAAAACTTATGCGTTTAGTATGCGCCTTACTGTGCAAACTGAAACCTCAGTGCCTGTTGCCACCAAGTCTTGCTGCAGTTCTTTTGTAGTCACGCAAGGGTTTTTCTCAACCTGCCTTCTCAGAAATCCGGTTGCAGCCGTTAATAGCTTCCTTTTTCTGCCCTGTCCAGGTACTGTAACCACTGTTCCTTTAACTTTAAACTTGCGAACTATGCTTCCAACAGTGTTTCTAGGAACATTCAGTGCCTTCGCTATCTTTTTGTATCCTGTTCCTTGTTTGTGAAGGGCAATGATTTCTTCTCTTAACTTTTTGGACCATGCTTTTGATTTAGCCATATTTCTAACATGCAGTCAAAAGTGACACTCAACAAACCCCTAGCCAGTAAAGGTATTTCATGTGTTCTAGCTCAAGCACACCTGGATCAAGCCCTTGATTAGTTGCATCAGGAGTGCTTGAGGCAACACCTGTTTTGCATATTTGTGCTGTTTTGAGGGATTTTGTTCAGGAATTTTAATAATTTTGAGACTGCAGAATTAAAAGTTGCATTTTCAGTTGAAGCTGCTGTAGGAACCATGCTGCATGAACACAGTTCTACCAAAGCTAAGTGTATCTGTTGTAACCTAGTGGAGAATATATCTCCAGCTGTAGTATGTAACAGTTGTCATGATAAGCTTTTGCATGCAGAAAAGGTTTCTATTAGTGCTAGTACAGTATCTGTTGTTCCTTCAACATCTAAAGTACATGATATCCCTGTTGATATAAAAAATTATATTAATGAAATGATACAGGCGGCTATAGCTGCTATACCGCCTTCAAATAAACGTAAAAGGTCTTTTAAAACTTTTCGTAATACTGATGAAATTTGTAATGACGGCAACATACTGATATATCCTCCTCTGAGGATGATCTCTCTGACTCAGAAGATCCTACTTCAGACATTGACACTGATAAATAATATTATCTTTTTAAGATTGAGTATATTCCTTCTTTGTTAAAAGAAGTGTTAATAACTTTGGATATTAAGGAGTCTAGTCCTCTTGATAATAAATCCAGTAAACGTTTAAATTCTGTCTATAAACCTTCTGTGTCTACTCCTGAGGTTTTTCCTGTTCCTGATGCTATTTCTGATGTGATTGCTAAGGAATGGTCTAAGCCTAGTACTTCTTTTGTTCCTTCTTCAACGTTTAAAAAGTTGTATCCTTTGCCAGTGCAAATTAGAGTTTTGGGATAAAGTCCCTAAGGTTGATGGGGCTATTTCTACTCTTGCTAAACGTACTACTATTCCTATGGAAGATAGTACCTCTGTTAAGGATCCTTTAGATAGGAAGATTGAATCTTATCTAAAGAAAGCTCATTTGCATTCTGGCTATATGCTCAGTCCTGACATTTCTATGGCTGATGTTGCAGCTCCATCAACTTTTTGGTTGGATAGCTTAGCACAGTGGGAAAAATAGCATTGTTAGTTTGCTTTAACATGCTTATCATTTTATCTGTGATGCTATTTTTGATATCAAGATTAATGTTAAATCTATGTCTTTGGCTATTTAAGCTAGAAGAGCTTTATGACTCAAATCATGGAATACTGACATGGTATTTAAATCTAGGTTACTATCTCTATCATTTCAGGGAAATAATTTGTTCGGCTCCCAGTTGGATTCTATTATTTCCACTATTACTGGGGGGAGTTTTTTTACCTCAAGATAAAAAGTCTAAAGGCAAATCTAAAGCTTCTAATCGGTTTCATTCCTTTCATCAGAATAGAGAACAGAAAACCTTTCCTTCCCTATAGACTCTGGCTCCAATTGGTAGCCATCCTCGAGTTGGAATAAATCCAAGCCTTACAAGAAACCAAAGCCAGCCCCCAAGACTGCATGAAGGTGAGGCCCTCGATTCAGTTCTGCTGGTGGATGGCAGATTAAAATTATTTCAAGACGTTTGGACAGGTTCCATTCAGAATCATTGGATTCAGAATATTGTCTCTCAGGGGTATCGAATAGGTTTCAGAATAAGTCCTCCTGTGAGAAGATTTTTTTCTTTCTCACGTTCCAAAAAATCCTGTGAAAGCTCAGGCTTTTCTGAAGTGTGTTTTGGATCTGGAGCTAGATTGTACCAGTTCCAATTCTGTAACAGGGTCTGGGTTTTTATTCAAATCTATTCATTGTCCCGAAGAAGAAAAATTCTTTCAGACCAGTTCTGGATCTGAAGTTTTTGAATCATTTTGTAAGAGTCCCAACTTTCAAGATGTTGACTATAAGGACTATTCTGCCTTTTGTTTAGCAAGGTCATTACATGTCCTCAATAGACTTACAGGATGCGTATCTTCATATTCCGATTCATCCAGACCACTATCGGTTTCTGAGATTCTCTTTTCTAGACAAGCATTACCAGTTTGTTGCTCTTCCATTTGGCCTAGCAACAGCTCCAAGAATCTTTTCGAAGGTTCTTGGTGCCCTTCTATCTGTAAGCATAGAGTAGGGTATTGTGGTGTTTCCTTATTTGGGCGATATCTTGGTACTGGCTTAGTCTTTTCATTTAGCATAATCTCACACAAATCAACTTGTGTTGTTTCTTCAAAGACATGGTTGGAGGATCAATTTACCAAATAGTTCCTTGATTCCTCAGACAAGAGTCACCTTTTTTAGGTTTCCAGATAGATTGTGTCCATGACTCTGTCTTTAACAGACAAGAGACAAATGAAATTTATTTCTTCCTGTCGAAACCTTTAGTCTCGATCATTCCCTTCAGTGTCTATGTGCATGGAAGTTTTAGGTCTCATGACTGCAGCATTGGATGCGATCCCCTTTTCTCGTTTTCATATGAGACCTATGCAGCTTTGCATGCTGCATCAGTGGTGCACGGATTATACTTGGATATCACAGTTGTTATACTTAAATCCCAACATTCAACTCTCTCTATCCTGGTGGTTAGTCCATCATCAGATTATTCAAGGGGCCTCTTTTGTTCGTCCTGCCTGGACTGTAATTTCGACAGATGCAAGTCTCACAGGTTGGGGAGCTGTCTGGGGGTCTCTGACAGCACAAGGAGTTTGGAATCCTAAAGAGGCGAGGTTCCCAATCAATATTTTAGAACTCCATGCTATTTCCAGGGCTCTTCAGGATTGACCGCTATTAAAGAGAGATTTATTCATCCGTTTTCAGACAGACAATATAACAACTGTGGCATTTCTCAATCATCAAGGGGGGACTCGCAGTCCTTTAGCGATGAAAGGAGCATCTCGGATACTTTCTTGGGCGGAATCCAACTCCTGTCTAATTTCTGCGTTCATATCCCAGGTGTAGACAATTGGGAAGTGGATTATCTCAGTCGTCAGTATTTACATGCAGGGGAGTGGTCTCTCCATCCAGATGTATTTTGTCAGATTGTACAGATATGGGGTCTCCCCAAAATAGATCTGATGGCTTCCCCTCTAAACAAGAAGCTTTCCAGGTCCAGGGACCCTCATGCGTAGATGATGGATGCGTTAGCAGTTCCTTGGTTTTACCAACCTGCTTACATTTTTCCGCCTCTAGTTCTTCCAAGGGTGATCTCCAAGATCATATTGGAACAATTGCATGTGTTTCTGATAGCACCAGCATGGCCTCACAGGTTTTGGTATGCAGATCTTGTCCGGATGTCCAGTTGCCAGCCTTGGCCACTTCCTTTAAGGCCGGACCTTCTGTCTCAAGGGCCGTTTTTCCATCAGAATCTCAAATTGCTAAATTTGAAGGTATGGAAATTGAACGCTTAGTGCTTAGTCATAGAGGTTTCTCTGACTAAGTGATTAATACTATGCTACAGGCTCGTAAGTCTGTTTCAAGGAAGATTTATTATCGGGTTTGGAAAACCTATATTTCATGGTGTGTTTCTCATAAATTTTCTTGGCATTCTTTTAAGATTCCTAGAATTTTACAGTTTCTTCAGGATGGTTTGGATAAAGGTTTGTCTGCAAGTACCTTGAAGGGACAGATCTCTGCTCTTTCTGTTTTATTTCATAGAAAAATTGCTAAACTTCCTGATATTCACTGTTTTGTTCAGGCTTTGGTTTGTATCAAGCCTGTTGTTAAATCAATCTTTTCT
The DNA here is from genome assembly GCF_027579735.1 of Bombina bombina. NCBI lineage: Eukaryota > Metazoa > Chordata > Amphibia > Anura > Bombinatoridae > Bombina > Bombina bombina. Next base: position 796,535,728 of record NC_069501.1, on the reverse strand, counting down.
CCTTGGAGTCTTATTTTGGTTTTGAAGGCTTTGCAGGCTCCTCCTTTTGAGCCTATGCATTCTTTGGATATTAAATTACTTTCTTGGAAAGTGTTGAATTGTTTGGCTATCTCTTCACCTAGAAGAGTTTCTGAATTGTCTACTCTCTCTTGTGAGTCTCCTTTTCTGATTTTCCATCAAGATAAGGCTGTTTTGCGGACTTCGTTTAAGTTTCTTCCTAAGGTTGTGAATTCTAACAACATTAATAGGGAAATTGTTGTTCCTTCCTTGTGTCCTAATCGCCTAGTCCCAAGAATACTATTGAAAGATCTTTGCATTCTTTGGACGTTGTAAGAGCTTTGAAATATTATGTCGAAGCTAGTCTATTTGTTGTTTTTTCTGTTCCTAGGAAAGGTCAGAAAGCCTCTGCCATTTCTTTGGCATCTTAGTTAAAGCTTTTGATTCACAAGGCTTATTTAGATGCGGGACAGTCCCCGCCTCAGATAATTACAGCTCATTCTACTAGATCAGTCGCCACTTGTTGTGCTTTTAAGACTGAAGCTTCCGTTGATCAGATTTGCAAAGCAGCAACTTGGTCTTTTACCATTTTGATGTATTCGCTTCTTCTGAAGAAGTCTTTGGTAGAAAAGTTCTTCAGGCAGCTGTCTGTTTGATTCTTCTGCTTATGATTTGTTTTTTTCTTGAAATTTATGTGAAATTTACAAGAAAGACTTATTTTTTTGTGGATTTAATTTTTTCAGCAGAAATAGCCTTTTTTTTATTTTATCCCTCCCTTTCTAGTGACTCTTCTGTGGTCTCCCACATCTTGGGTATTTTCTATCCCATACGTCAGTAGCTCATGGACTCTTGCCAATTACATGAAAGAAAACATAATTTATGTAATAACTTACCTGATTCATTTCTTTCATATTAGCAAGAATCCATGAGGCCCACCCTTTTTTTTTCCTCTTACATTGGTGTATCCAGTCCACGGATTCATCCTTACTTGTGGGATATTCTCAATCCCTACAGGAAGTGGCAAAAAGAACACACAGCAGAGCTGTCCATATAGCTCCCCTCAGGCTCCGCCCCCCCAGTCATTCTCTTTGCCGCTCTAACAAGTAGCATCTCCACGGGAGTGTAAAGGGAATGTGGTGTTAGTTTGTAGTTTTTTATTTCTTCAATCAAAAGTTTATTTTAAAATAGTGCCGGTTTGTACTATTTACTCTGAGGCAGAAAATGATGAAGATTTCTGTTGAGAGGAATATGATTTTAGCACCTTGTAACTAAAATCCATTGCTGTTCCCACGCAGGACTGTCGAGTACCAGAGAACTTCAGTTGGGGGGAACAGTTTGCAGGCTTAACTGCTATAAGGTATGTTCAGTCAATATTTTCTAGTCAAGACTTAGTAATGCTGGAAGACTGACAGAATCCCCATGCGGGGAAGGTAAGCCATATTCTGAGACTTAGTATAGAAGGAAGGCTTATTGAAAGGGCTCAATACACTGGTGGACACTGTTAAGGGGCAATCGATTAGTTTTTTAAGATAATCTGACATTATACAAGTTTTATATTGCATTTAAAACACTTTTTGGGGTTTTATTCCGCATGGCATATATTTAGACACCTATTTTGGCTTGGGAAGGCCCCACAAACTCCTGAGGGAAGATGGAGGAGGCCTGAATTTCGCGCCTCAGTTGCGCAGTTGATTTTACAAACAGCTTCATGCAGGTACATGTGAAGGGTCCAAAGATTACTTGAGGACTTCAGAGAGGCTTATTTTCGATCAAAACTAATCCCCAAGGAAGGTAGGACCACAGCAAAGCTGTGGCATGGTTAATTTGCTCCGGCTTGGGCAGTAGGGGGTTAATTGACTTGAAATTTACTGTGCAATCATTTCAAAGCATTAGGATCATATGGTGAAAATTTCATAAAGATTGGATGATTTTTGGAGGTTAATGGTTGCAGCAATGGACGTTGTTCCCTTTGCCAGAATTCATCTCAGACCACTGCAGCTGTGCATGCTCAAACTGTGGAATGGGGATTATGCAGATTGTCTCCTTAGATACAAATGGACCAGAAAACCAGAGATTATCTTCTCTGGTGGTTGTCTCAGGATCACCTGTCTCAGGGAATGTGCTTCCGCAGACCAGAGTGGATCATTGTCACGACCGATTCCAGTCTGTTAGGCTGGGGTGCGGTCTGGGACTCCCTGGGAGCTCAGGGCCTATGGTCTCGGGAAGAGTCTCTTCTCTCGATAAACATTTTGGAACTGAGAGCGATATTCAACACGCTCCAGGCATGGCCTCAACTAGCGGAGGCCAGGTTCATCAGGTTTCAGTCGGACAACATCACGACTGTAGCGTACATCAATCATCAGGGAGGAACAAAGAGTTCCCTAGCGATGAAGGAAGTATCCAAGATCATCAAATGGGCGGAGGATCACTCCTGCCATCTATCTGCAATTCACATCCCAGGAATAGACAACTGGGAGGCGGATTTCTGAGTCGTCAGACTTTTCACCCGGGGGAGTGGGAACTCCTTCCGGAGGTTTTTGCTCAGCTTACCCAGCTATGGGGTATTCCAGAGTTGGATCTGATGGCGTCCCGTCAGAACTCCAAACTTTCTCTTTACGGATCCAGGTCCAGGGACCCCAAGGCGGCATTGATAGATGCTCTAGTAGCGCCGTGGTCCTTCAATCTGGCTTATGTTTTTCCACCGTTTCCCCTTCTCCCTCGTCTGGTAGCCAGAATCAAACAGGAGAAGGCTTCGGTAATTTTGATAGCGCCTGCGTGACCACGCAGGACTTGGTATGCAGACCTAGTGGACATGTCATCTGTTCCACCATGGACACTGCCATCGAGGCAGGATCTTCTAATTCAAGGTCCATTCAAGCATCCAAATCTAGTTCTCTGCAACTGACTACTTGGAGATTGAACGCTTAATTTTATCTAAGCGTGGGTTCTCTGGATCAGTTATAGATACTTTGATCCAGGCTAGAAAGCCTGTCACCAGGAAAATTTACCATAAGATATGGCGGAAATATCTTTGTTGGTGTGAATCCAAGGGTTACTTGTGGAGTAAGATTAGGATTCCTAGGATTTTGTCATTTCTCCAAGAAGGATTGGAGAAAGGATTGTCAGTTAGTTCCTTAAAGGGACAGATATCTGCTCTGTCTATTCTGTTACACAGGCGTCTGGCGGAAGTACCAGACGTTCAAGCGTTTGCATAGGCTTTAGTCAGAATCAAGCCTGTCTATAAACCTGTGGCTCCTCCATGGAGTCTAAATTTAGTTCTTTCAGTTCTTCAAGGGGTTCCGTTTGAACCTTTACATTCCATAGATATCAAGTTATTATCTTGGAAAGTTTTCTTTTTGGTAACTATTTCTTCTGCTCGAAGAGTTACAGAATTGTCTGCTTTGCAGTGTAATTCACCCTATCTGGTGTTTCATGCAGATAAGGTTGTTTTGCGTACAAAACCTGGTTTCCTTCCGAAAGTGGTTTCTAATAAGAATATTAACCAGGAAATCATTGTTCCTTCTCTGTGTCCTAATTCAGTTTCTAAGAAGGAATGGCTGTTACACAATCTTGATGTGGTTCGTGCTTTAAAATTCTATTTAAAAGCAACTAAAGATTTCAGACACATGTCATCCTTGTTTGTTGTCTATTCTGGTAAGAGGAGAGGTCAAAAAGCTATCGCTTCCTCTCTTTCCTTTTGGCTGAAAAGCATTATCCGATGGACTTATGAGACTGCTGGACAGCAGCCTCCTGAACGAATTACAGCTCTTTCCACCAGAGCTGTGGCTTCCACATGGGCTTTCAAGAATGAGGCTTCTGTTGAACAGATTTGTAAAGCAGCGACTTGGTCTTCACTGCATACTTTTGCCAAATTTTACAAATTCGATACTTTTGCTTCTTCGGAGGCTATTTTTTTGGGAGAAAGGTTTTGCAAGTAGTGGTACCTTCCGTTTAGGTTACCTGACTTGTTCCCTCCCTTCATCCGTGTCCTAAAGCTTTGGTATTGGTTCCCACAAGTAAGGATGAATCCGTGGACTGGATACACCAATGTAAGAGAAAACAGAATTTATGCTTACCTGATAAATTTCTTTCTCTTACGGTGTATCCAGTCCACGGCCCGCCCTGGCAATTAAGTCAGGTTCAAATTTATTTTTTGTAAAACTACAGTCACCACTGCACACTATGGTTCTCCTTTTTCTCCTAACAGTCGGTCGAATGACTGGGGGGGGCGGAGCCTGAGGGGAGCTATATGGACAGCTCTGCTGTGTGTTCTCTTTGCCACTTCCTGTAGGGATTGAGAATATCCCGCAAGTAAGGATGAATCCGTGGACTGGATACACCGTAAGAGAAAGAAATTTATCAGGTAAGCATAAATTCTGTTTTTTAAATGATTTTTGTATAAAAGCACAATTTTATTTCCAGTACCTCTTTTTATATGCTTTTTTACTCCTTATTTTATCACTCCACTACTTGGCTATTCATTAAACTGAATTGTGGGTGTAGTGAGGGGTGTATTTATAGGCATTTTGAGGTTTGGGAAGCTTTGCCTAGGATTGTATATCCCATACGTCACTAGCTCATGGTCTCTTGCCAATATGAAAGAAATGAATTTATCAGGTAAGTTCTTACATAAATTATGTTTTTCATCTCTGTGGTGTAATATAGCACCTCATGAGAAATTGTCAGTTTCTAACAGATATGCTGAGTAAGAAGATTCATCAGTGTTAGAGAAAATGTGTTCCCATTCCTGAAACAATATTTGAAAGGGAATATATTTTTTGACAAGCTTTAGTGTACATTGGTAGTTGAAGTTAAGTTCAGGACCAGATAGTGGGGCATATATCAATGAGATTGAGTGTCTAGGTGGCTTGTCCACGCTACATAGATTTTTAAAAGTGGTTTGTGTACGCATTAATTTAGATTTGACTTTGCGTTGACAGAAAATGTGATAGCTGATGATATTGCAGTCGTGAATAAAATCCATTTCACAAGTGCTGTATTTGAGAGAGGACTATAGTAGAATTGGAGAGAAAATATATTGGGAATAACCTGTTTAAGTCAATGGGGGCTTTCGGGATATAGTTCAAACCAGATGGAAAATCAGAGTTCTGAAAAGTAGGAGTCAGAGGAGAGCATGACATTTTAAGCAACTTACTAATTTACTCCTATTATACATGTTTCTACGTTCTCTTGCTATCTTTATTTAAAAAGCAGGAATGTGATGCATAGGAGCTGACCCAGTTTTGGTTAAGAACCTGGGTTATGCTTGCTTATTGGTGGGTAGATGTAAGTCTCCAATAAGCAAGCGCTATCCATGGTGCTGAAACTAAAATGGGCTGGCTGCTAAGATTTACATTTTTGCTTTTAAAATAAAGATAGCAAGAGAACGAACAAAAATTGATAATAGTAGTAAATTATAAAGTTGCTTAAAATTGCATGCTCTGTCTGAATCATGAAAGTAAAAAATTGGGTTCAGTGTCCCTTTAAAGGATTACTATCTTTATTTTTTGGTGTCAAACGGATCAAACATTTTGCATTTTAACTATCATAGCAATGTAATTTACCTTCTTGTTTTTTCAAACGAAGCTCCCTTTTTCAGTAAAATTATATTTTATTATATTCTGATGACATCATGTCATCCAGCCCACAAATGTGGGCCGTCTAAGGGCTAACAAACCTGCCAATCAGATCTCTTCTTTTTGCATCTCATTTAATTTTATTATCGTGATCCAACACATGCGCAATACAATCTAATTCCTATCGCATGCGCATATAGCGGCAATCAAGCTGACATCGTCGCTAACATGAAAATAAAAACGCATGCGCATTTAAAATTCAGATCCATTATATCGGTATTCAAGCCATTCTACCATACAATTTATTGCAATAATAACGATATTGAAAATTATAATGTGACAAAGTTATAGTATTGTAGAATGTATCAAAATATCTATTGTTTGATTGTTTATTCTAGGGCGATTCTCGACGTGAGTACTTACGTTTTCTGCGCAGCTAACTCCACTGCTGCAAGATCGATTGTCCGTGTCTTATCCGATGACGTTGAGCTAACTCGCGCATGCGCAATGCGTATCGGAGTCGCCATCTTACAACTGCAGTTGTCAGCCCGGATTGGTAATCCGTAACGACTGACAAAATAGTGGGTTTGGAAAAAATAAATATTTTACACTTAGATATTTAGAAAACGGTACATATTTAATACAAAACCCATATTAGAAAATGCTTGATTTATATGTATACTCTTGTTTAATTGCTATTATATTTCTGACTACAGTGTCCCTTTAAGCACCAGATCCCAAGTCTTAAACAAGGACCACTAAATACACTATAATTGAGTAATTGACACACAATTAAAAGACAATACCATAGTTATAGCTTACTCTAAATTTGAAATGAGCAGTAGAATATTTTCTGTACAACTTAAAATTTAATCCAATTTTCCCTCCTGTATTAATTGACAACCATCAGCCATTCACAAAATACATTACGCATATACTGTGCACTTTTTCCAATGCTCAGTGGGAATTTATATTTTGACTTTAGTCTCCCTTTAATAATTGGGAAGAGTTTAGCCAAAGCAGGGAATCGCCTGAAACTACTTCATAGTTGGGGTTATTTAGTAAGAACATGTGCCAATTGAACCCATCCCATGTTATTGACTATATCTTAGTGACTCCAGTGAAGTATTTTATTTAAAATAACAGCCATTCTATACAGTTGTAAATTTGGAGCTCCAAGACCACATCTGAGAGTAGGCAAATAAAGAGTTGGCCTTGATAAGCCAAATACAGGCATTAAGTATGGAATGGAGCATTGGGATATAGGGGTTTGGCAAGTGTATAGTAACAGTTTGTAACGCATAGCAATTTTGACAAAAAAATATTTTTTATAATATTGGTTCTTCCTAGCCAGGAAATCGATTTTGACAACAATGAAGCAGTCAGTGTAGAGAATTCACAAATGCATTTTTCATAATTAAAGGACCAGTCAACACAGTAGATTTGCATAATCAACAAATGCAAGATAACAAGACAATGCAATAGCACTTAGTCTGACCTTCAAATGAGTAGTAGATTTTTTTTCTGGCAATTTTAAAAGTTAGGTCTTTTTCCACTCCTCCTGTACCATGTGACAGCCATCAGCCAATCACAAATGCATACACATACCATGTGACAGCCATCAGCCATTCACAAATGCATACACATTTATTCTTGCACATGCTCAGTAAGAGCTGGTGACTCAAAGTTTAAATATAAAAAGACTGTGCACATTTTGTTAATGGAAGTAAATTGGAAAGTTGCTTAAATTGGCATGCTCTATCTAAATAATGAAAGTTTAATTTTGATTGAGTGTCCCTTTAAGTTTATAAAACTTATGTGGATCTGTAGCATGAGGCTGTATATTTATGGCTGTTCTTTTAGGATACAGATAGTGTATACTTTTAAACAACTTTCAGATTTACTTCTATTATTAAATTTGCTTCATTCTCTTGGTATCCTTTGTTGAAGGAGCACTATACTACTGGGATCTAGCTGAACACATTGGGTGAGCCAATGACAAGAGGCATAAGTATATGTGCAGCCACCAATCAGCAGCTAACTTCCAGCTGTGCATTGCGTCTCTTGAACCTACCTAGCTATTTTAAACAAAGGACACCTAGAGAACAAAACAAATGATAATAGAAGTAGAAATTGCATGCTCTTTCTGAATCATGAAAGTTTAATTTTGACTTTACTGTCCTTTCAATCCCATTGTTTCCCTGCAATTCAATGTACACAGAATCAACCCCTTACTAAGTTTCAAGAAGCTTAAAGGTACATGAAACCCAAAAAAAATCTTCATGATTCAGATAGAGAATACAATTTTAAACAACTTTCTAATTTACTTCTATTATCTAATCTCTTTCATTCTCTTGGTATAATTTGTTGAAGGAGCAGCAATGCACTACTAGTTTCTAACTGAACACATGGGTGATCCAATCACATTCAATATATATATGCAGCCACCAATCAACAGCTAGAACCTAGATTCTCTGCTGCTCATGAACTTGCCTAGATAAACATTTCAGAAAATGATAACAAGAGAAGGAACCAAATTAAATAATAGAAGTAAATTGGAAAGTTGTTTAAAATTGTATTCTCTAGCTGAATCATGAAAGAACATTTTTGGGTTTCATGTCCCTTTAATGAATAGAAGATTGTTTAGTGTGGAATAGATCTGCACAAGGACCTATTTGTGAGGAGGGAGGGGCAAGCAGTAAAAATAAAAGTGAAGCCTATAATGTTACTGTGAAATTATTTTTCTTTCGTTAAAATTATTTAAATTGTTATTATTTGAGGTATTGATTATTTTTCTCCTTCCAATAAAGTATAGCTAAGTTGATTAAATATGAATGGTGGTTGGATATAGTTAATATCCCAATAATTTCATAATTATATGTATTTCTAATGGTATATAACTAAATCAGTCATTTTAAACCGGAAATTCTAGTTATTCTAAAAATAAAACCTTTATTTAAAAAACGACCACCATGGTTTAAATTGGGTCTTACTGACAAGGGATTTAAATCAAATGCCTAAAATGATGCTTTTAATTTCAGTATTCCTCCTTAGTTTGATGGCAAGAATTTCCATGGATAAGACGAAAAATAGTGGCGATAGCAGGCATCCCTATCTCTTATGGGAAAGGAAAGAGTGCAAGACACAAGTTAAAGGGACAGTCTAGTATAAATTAAACTTTCATTATTCAGATAGGACTTTTAATTTTAATCAACTTTCCAATTTACTTTTATCATCAAATTTGCTTTTTTTTCTCGTGTTATTCTTAGTTTAAACTAAACATAGGCAGGCTCATATGCTAATTTCTAAGCCTTTGAGGGCTGCCTCTTATCACATACTTTTTAAATCTCTTTTCAACACAAAGAGACAGAAGGTACACGTGGGCCATATCGATAACACTGTGTTCAGGCACAGGGAGTTATTTAAGATTTAGCACATTACAATGCTAAATTTAAGACAATAGATAATAAACAGTCACAGTCATGTGATCAGGGGGCTGGAAGAAGGTTTCTAGATACAAGGTAATCACAGAGGTAAAAAGTATATTAATATAACTGGGTTGGTTATGCAAAACTGGGGAATGGGTAATAAAGGGATTATCTATATTTTAAAACGATAATAATTCTAGATTGTAAATTCCCACGGGAATAGGGCCCTCAATCCCTCCTGTATGTGTTTGTAAATTTTGTCTTGTATTGTTTTATTTAAATTATTTGTATCCATGGACAGCGCTGCGGAATATGTTGGCGCTTAATAAATAAAGTATAATAATAATAATATGGTAGACTGTCCCTTTAACTTTTATTTTGGCCATGGCGGTTGAATTCAGGGTGAAAATTCTTGTGATAAATTTATGGAGAAAACCACATTTTTGCAATAGTAGATGTAGAAATGTCCGGTCCAACATTTTGAAGGCCTTCTCCATGGCTGTCGACAGAAGGACTGATGGGATATGATGCATAGTTTCAAATTGTAACATTTGAAGCATTTTGATAGTGTTGTCCCTGGCTTCTCTCCCTAGCACAAACCAAACTTGATCCAGATGAATCAGGTGTGGCAAGATTGGATTTAGTTGGTTTGCTAATATCCTTGAATGCATTTTTAAGATGTCATTTAGTAAGGAAAAGGGCCTAAAGTTTGAGGGTTGATCCAGAGAGTTTCCGGGCTTTGGTAGCACTGTAACTTGCTTCAAGAATTGAGACAGGGATATGTTCTCCCTGTTTTACCAATTGGAATAGAGATCATAAAAGTGGGACGAGAGTTTCTTTAAACATTTTGTAGTAGTTGTAGTTCCAGTGAACCCATCAGGGTTTAAACAGTTTTACATGCAGTACCAGTTCACATTGTCCTTATGGTGAACATTGTTTTTAATTCAAATATAATTTCATAATAAGGGTTTTCTTCAGTTATTTAAATATATATGTATTTGGCACTCTGGATACACTCACAAAGCTAACACACAAGTCAGTGCCAATACACATCTCTAAAATCCTCAGATGGTTTAAAGGTGACTACATTTACACTAAATATAGCATAGCACTCTTTCTTAACATCCTTACATATACACTGAAGCTTCTCAAACCTCCTTTGGGTTCCCCCAGCCACCCACCCATCAAAATTATTTCAAACTGTATGCCACCTGGCTTTACACGAAGTCAAAAATCATACCTCCCATTCCATTGAAAAATAGCAGCACTCACTCCCAGGCCCAGAGGTGTGTAACTTGTATGAGTGATAAATGTAGAAATCCAGTTAATTCCAAAGAGTTTTTATCTTGCAACTTTATATTAGGTTCAGGTTGTTTTGAGAAATGGTTTTAAATCTTTGGTGGATGGTGTGTTTTTGATCTAAAATAGTGCAAACTCTGTTTCCTCTAGCATTGCTGTTTGGAGCCTTTTGTAAAGAGACTGTTAGTAGGGTTTTATTGCAAATTTTCTACTTGCTGTCTAAAGTAAGATTGCTATATGATGTCAGTTGTTTGCCACAGAAATTGATGTAGCTCTGTAGTTTTGCAAAAGGGACACTTTCAAGTCAGTTGGGTTTTTCATCTTGTATGTGATAACACAAAATATACTATTTTGTTTCATCTGTAAGTTATACTTGTTCCAATACGCATTGCATATGACCTTTACTCTGGTAATTAGAGTTTGTATGATTGTGGAATTTTATTTTAAAAAGACATTAAAGTCCAAAGCATATGCCTTAGTCTTTAAGAGGAAACGGGAGTCTCATGCAAAGGTATGTTTTTTTTTCTATATTTTCCCATTAGCTTTTAAGGGGTTAATAGAACTTCATGTGAATTTAGAAATTAATCAAATGGTTGACAACACTTGGTTCCTCTGTCTCTGAATTTCACACTGGCCAATTTGTTTACAGCTGGGGGTTAGTTGTGATTCTCCCAGCAAGACCCCTACTGGAAGCCAGAAATCCCTAACCACAATATCTAGTAAGATTAGTTATGCCCATTAATATTTACAAAAAATATCTTCAGTATCCATGTATACCTATTTGGTGGCTATGCACATATTCTTACTGGCATTGCCTCTGTTAGACATTGCTGCTCTGGAGCTTAACCCCTTAGTTACCAGACCATTTTTCAATTTTCTTACCGTTAAGGACTAGGGCTATTTTTACATTTCTGTGGTGTTTGTGTTTAGCTGTAATTTTCACACACATATTATATACTGTTTTTCTCGCCATTAAATGGACTTTCTAAAGATACTATTATTTTCTTCTTAAACGGGAAGAATCCACAGCTGCATTCATTACTTTTGGGAATTCAGAACCTGGCCACCAGGAGGAGGCAAAGACACCCCAGCCAAAGGCTTAAATGCCTCCCCCACTTCCCTTATCCCCAAGTCATTCTTTGCCTTTCGTCTGAGGAGCTGGCAGAGAAGTGTCAGAAGATTGAAGATAATCTCTTATGGAGGGTAGTACTCTTTAAAATGGGATTGGAGTTTTAAGTAATCCTGTCAGCCTCTCAGTGAGAACATGGGTGAAAGTTATAGTCTGGAGATGCAGGGAGAGTCTTTCTGCGAAACCATCCCGACTCATATTAACAGCTCCTTTGGCAATCGGCGTTGATGAGTTTCGCTGCCTGCCTTTATTCACTCAAGTCCATGTCAGAAGCGAGGCTACTATCTGTCACACTGGAAAGAACGTGTTCCTGTTCCACGGTGTAGATTCCGGTAAGATCGTTTAATTTTATTTCAATATATTACTGTAATGTTAAACAAAAGAAGTCAAGCGCAGTGACCCGGACTCTAAAATCTCCGACAAGAGACATGGCCCTAAGCTAGACCCCCCAAAACCGGGGACAGGCCATACCTCCTGAGGAACCACCAAGTTGCCTCATACGGAGAAGGGCACTCTAGGTAGCGCCTAGCACACCCCAATGTCCTTGAACATTGGACACTCGCAAGAGACTCAGATCAGGATCCTAGAAAGACCTCTAGACAGGCCAAGAGCTACTAGAGGTTTGAGTGCAACACTCCCAGTCCAGTGACTCCGGAGTTTACCAGGGACAGGGCAACATAAAACGGAGAACATGCCACAATAGCTGGATTCAACACAGAACCTTAGCCATGTGGGAAATTTAGTTGGAAAGTAAAAGATCCTCACAGGATCAGTCCCAGAAATCCTGTACCAGGAATAACATGGGCAACCCCTCAATTCCCGCTGAGAAGCGGATCAGAGACGGTTGCCGGGGAAAAAAAATAAGAGGAGAAAGTAAACTCTTGCGCTCCATCTTATGAGAGCGTGCGATATACAGAAAAAGGGGAGGGACAGACATATCCGGACTCAGGTGACCAGAACACTCAAGAAGGGAAAAAACAGTCCCAGCAACCTCGAGGGGCACCTGCGACTAGGCCACAAGGAATCAGACACCCGGAAAATACCAAGATTGAAACGAAAATCATCATCTCAGCTGGTACCCCAACTGTCCAGCAGTAATTCGAACCTCCATACCTCTTGGGAATGGAGAACTTCAGTTCCGAGGCGAAACCTCCAGAACCCACGATGAATCCTACACGGATCCCCACATAAGGAACGGCAGAGGATTTATACAATCCCTCCGATACTTCGTCCATCGAGGACGAGGAGCAAGTTGACGTATAATTAACGAAAACACCCCCTCAAGTAATGGATAAATAAAACTTAAAACGAACACTCCAATAAAATGAACGACTTGACACCCAACAGGATAACCAGCACACCGGCACCACGTGGGTGACATGAACCTTAAGGAACAGCAGCTAGCGCCGGACCAGTACCTGCCTGGCACAAGGAACACCTGAAACTGTCCAAGAAAAAAAAATTGAAGCCCCAGAGGGATAAAAAAAACTATAATCATAACTAAGTTCTGATATAGAAAAACGCACATCTTCCAAAGAAGTGCGCACACGACCACAAAATCGCAAGTATCCGTTCCAGAGAAAGAATATTCCCAAACTGGAAAATGATAGCAGGCATGAGCTTCTTAATACAAATCTAATATATCCTAACCGGATTAAATAAAATTAAGGCAGCACCCGAGGGTGAACGCCCAAGAAAAATGGCACGTCAACCGGACCAGCCGGTTAGAGGCTCAAGCTCAGAACTGGAACAGATACTAAAAGAAAGAAAAACGGACGATAAGGAGATTGCTTCATCCTCACCCGTCTAATCTAGTTTGCCGTCCGGGCACATAAGACCACGAATCCCTCGGCCCAGTAGGGCTGGAATCCTCCAGCACCACTAAAACATGCCTTAACAAAACACAAAGACGTGCCAGTCTCTAACAGAAGGAAAAATGTTCCCCCTCCGGGTCGATGGGTGGCCCAGGCCCCGAGGGTGGGGCCCCTGAAGCCTCAGAGGCCATCGCTTCCCCAGAAGGTCTAACTGACTCAGGCGATCCCACGCCCGAAGAACCCCGGTTAACAGAACATGGACAGTATCTTAAAAATACCTCATTAGGGAGATATAAATGTGCCAGCGCTATAGATATGGACAAGTGGAACCGTGCTGTAACCTCTGGAAGAAACAAGCCACCTTCCGGAGAAGGAGTAACGGCCATAGGGACACCTGCTTGCGTAGCAAAAGAAGAAGGTTCTGGGGCACGCATCTCCCGGGACATGGAATCCTCAGGGGCGGATGACTCAACGCACTATAAACTCCCTGATACAAGGTAAGAGAGTACTCTAGAACGGCAATCGGAATAGAACTGATGGGCATGGATAACCCTGGCCATTTCTTACTCTTCGCAAGACGTGTTCTCCGAATCGGAGATTTCCATCTCCAAAAAACACCTCCAATGGCTGGGGCACTCACCACCTCCTGTGAACCGGACATGGACGAACAGACTCTCTCGGTCACCACTCGGTCAATGTGAGGAAATGGAATACAATGTGACCACACCCGGTTACGTGATGCACCGTGTAAGCCAAAAAAACGCACCAGTTCCTAGGACTGCGCAACAAGATGAGGTAAGGCCATTATGTCCGAAAAGCCATGAGCCCAAGTATCACTACACAATAGCAGACAAAATCACATAAACATGATTACAGTCCCCCCTGTTCAATAAACCCTCTCACTGGGCCAATCTTTTTCATCTATGAGCACAATTATACTTATTTATTATCAACGATCTCAACAATCTCTGTTTAAAACCAGTGTTTAACTTTACCAATGTTTTAGATTGCGTTTTATTACATATTAAATATTTTATTTTGTAATATGCTAGCTGTTCCTGTTTACAACATAATTGCAGTTAATATTGCCACTTTGTTATCCTAATACGCATTGTCGATACCCACCTGTTACATTTTCTAGAAATACATTCGAGCTACATATTTTCAGTTTATATTCTAACTTTGTCATCCTAATTTGCATTACTACATGCACCTGCTATATATATTTTAGCTATTTACTTGAGCCACGTTTATATATACATAAACTGTTCTACTACTGTGTATAACATAGTTACAGTTAATATTGCAATTTTAGTATTCCCATACGCCAGGGCTTGACAAACCCAGGAGCCTGGGAGCCACTGGCTCCTAGAATTTGACCCCTGGCTCCTAACTTTTTGGGTTATTCTCCATATATCTATTTACAAATCTAACTGTCTGGCTATTAAAAATATGCCTGGCTCTTAAGTATTCTTACTGGCTTCTAATTTTTAAACAGATTTGTCAAGCACTGCAGTACGCATTGTTTTAAATTCCTGCTATATGCACTTTAGCAATATATCTGAGTACCCTAATAACTCCGACATCACACTCTAGCATTTCTTGCTCATTGCTGTACTTTTAGTCATCTTCTATCAGCACTATTTTGCTTTACATTCATTCTTATTTTAAGACATTGTTTTGTCTGAATCACACTTGTAACATACACTTCAGTGCTGTATCCTCCATCCAAGTTTACTTAAGCCTCTGTTGGAGGTGCTCCTTCACCTACACATCTATTCCAGAAATGTGGTATTTGCCTGAAGGTTAGTTTGCTGCCCTTCAGGTGGATCTTCGGTTGTCGCCAGTGACAACTTTTGCATTTAAGGCTCGAGATTGTTTGTTTGTCTCGACTGAGATGGTAGTAATGAACGTTTGGTTATTCCTCAATGGTATTGTTTTACCATTCTCTTTGGTCTCTTTGCTTTGCCTACTTCTGGGGAAGTGGTCTCCATGGCTTTTGGGGAGGATTTGGAAATATACAGTTTCCATGGTGACCCTCTGGGTCCTTATCTTCTCTTTCGAGGATTCTTTTCTTCCCTCCTTGCGTGTGGGATGTCAGGGGGGCTGGCTCTGGTACTAGGGTATCGTGGTAGCTCTGTGCCCTATCTTCCCTTTTGGGATTGTTCCTTCTTAGAGACGGGAACTGTGTATGGGTTTCGTAACCAGAACATGTAGAGCCAGCTGTAGTAGCCTGATGGTTAGCTTCACTGCCTTGTAAGTGAAAGGTTTGTAACCAGCTGCAGATACTTGCACTTGGAATGTGTGCTAGCAAGCTTTATATTTCTATCATAGATTCATAGTAGCTTGCCAGCTGCTATTACTTGGTTAGAGGGTTCTCCAATGGGTAGTTTCCTCTTAGGACCTGCACTCTCTTTTGAGGCGGACGTTACCAGCCCTTTTTGTGAGTTGGGTCCATTTCTTGGAGGAGAGATCGGGGATCTGTCTGCTCTCTTGGGTCTGACCATTTAATTTTGTTGTCCCTGTTATACTCCCTGGTGGGGAGTTCACAGGTGTTCCTTCCTCCATTGGTTGCATTGCTGCTGATGTTGGTTGTCTTCTAGGATCTGGACTTTCCTGGTTGGCAGTTACCGTTGATAATTCAGCGCACCCTAAGGGATGGAGTCCCATGTTGACTTAGGGTTAGCTTTACTGCCCGGGAGCTGGAACTCAAGTTTCTGTCAGTTGTAGTTCTGTGTTGGCACAGAGTGCCCTCTTTTTCTGCTGGGACAGTTGGTTTTTCCATCATGTCTATGAGATCAGTTTTTTTCCTTTGGTCCTGATATAGGTTTCCTACCTATATGTGGCTAGTTTTAGCGATTGTGTCTGCTAGACTAGGGTTCCGTGGGGAGCTTGTGGCTTCCTTGGTGCACCATATGTTTTATGGTGTTGTGTCAGGGGATCTGTGGAGGGATTTTGTTCTTCCTCGCGATCGCTCTCTCATGGGTTGGGAGTGTCTCTTTGGGAGTTGGGCTTTATTGAAAGTTCTTTTCCCTGGGTGGTTGTTCTGTAATAACCTTCGTTTTGCTTTGTCTTTGGGGTTTCTTACCTATTCTGACGGTCCTTTGGATCTCCTTTTGGGTACTATGTTCTCTCCTTCGGAGGTAGGTGGAGCTGCTTTTCCTTGGGGTAAGTTTGTGCTATTTGGGAGCCTGGGGGCTTTGTGCTCAGTGGAATCTAAGGATTTTGAGTGGTCTCCAGCACGGCATGCTGATTGTTTAACTGATGGACAGTTATTTTTGTTTTTCAGTATTTATGGGTAATTTCAGCCTGTGGTGCCCTTCAAGGGACCGCCTTCTGTACCTGCCCTTTGTTTGCATTCAGTGTCCTCTATAGCTTTGGGTATTGTTTCCCAAAATTAATGAATGCAGCTGTGGACTCTTCCCGTTTAAGAAGAAAAACTTAAATTATACTTAACTGATAATTTTCTCTTCTTCTGACGGGAAGAGTCCACAGCTCCCCGCCCGCATTTATCGATGATGCGGCTGTAATTTAGTTTCTTCTTCTGGCACCTTTTTCACCCTGATATTTCTCCTACTTTTCCTTGTTCAATCGGCAGAATGATTGGGGAATGAGGGAAGTGGAGGAGGTTTTTAAGCCTTTGGCTGGGGTGTATTTGCCTCCTCCTGGTGGCCAGGTTCTGAATTCCCAAAAGTAATGAATGCAGCTGTGGACTCTTCCCATCAGAAGAAAAGAAAATTATCAGGTAAGCATAATTTAAGTTTTTCATCATATCATATATATTTTACTATAAATTCTTTTTATAAAATATGATGGTAAAAAACACTTTTTCTAACTTTGACCCCCAAAATCTGTTACACATTTACAACCACCAAAAAACACCCACGCTAAATAGTTTCTAAATTTTGTCCTGAGTTTAGAAATACCCAATATTTACATGTTCTTTGCTTTTTTTGCAAGTTATAGGGCAATAAGTACAAGTAGCATTTTGCTATTTCCAAACCATTTTCCCCCCCAAAATTAGCGAGTTACATTGTATTACTGATATCTGTCAGGAATCCCTGAATAACCCTTCACATGGTATATATATATTTTTTTTTAGTAGACAACCCAAAATATTGATCTAGGCCCATTTTAGTATATATTTCATGCCACCATTTAACCGCCAAATGCGATCAAATAAAAAAAACTTTCTCTTTTTCTCACACTTTAGGTTTCTCACTGAGCTTATTTACAAACGGCTTCTGCAATTGTGGCACAAATGGTTGTAAATGCTTCTCTGGGATCCCCTTTGTTCAAAAATAGCAGAAAAGTATGGCTTTGGCATTACTTTTTGGTAATTAGGCCACTAAATACTGCTGCACACCACACTTGTATTATGCCCAGCAGTGAAGGGGTTAATTAGGGAGCTTGTAGGGTTAATTTTTGTGTAGAGATCAGCCTCCCACCTGACACATCCCAGCCCCTGATCCCTCCCTGACCCCTCTCAAACAGCTTTCTTCCCTCCCCCACCCCACAATTGACGCCATCATCTTAAGTACTGGCAGAAAGTCTGCCAGTACTAAAATAATAGGCTTTTTTAAATAAAAAAAATAAAACCCCCATTTTTCTGTAGTGTAGCTGCCCCCCTCAATACCATACCCCCTCCCAGATCCCTTTCCCCAACATTTATTCCCCCCTCCCTCTCCCTGCTTCCCTCTCCCTGCTTCCCTCCTTCACATAGTACACTTATGTGTAGCGGGCGCCCGCCTCCTCGCGTGCACCCGCCTTCACTACTGGAACTCTGGTCCAGTGATGGGCCACCCTCCCACACCACTAACGATTGGCACCATCGCTGGCCGATGCAGAGAGGGACACAGAGTGGCCCTCTCTGCATTGGTAGTTGCCTAAAGGGTATTGCATGATGCCTCAATATCCGAGGCATTGCTGCAATACCCTGAGAGCATCTGGAATGCTATGTACGTCCTTGGTCCTTAACTGTCCTTTTTTCAGATAGAGCTTGTCATTTTTATAACCTTTTTAAATTAATTTTCAAATGTGCTTTCTTCTCTTGGTATCTATTGTTGAATAGGCACATATCCTTCACTAGTGGGGAGCTAGCTGCCGATTGGTGCCTGCACACATTTTGTCTCTTGTGTTTAAGCGCCTTTGGAATAAATATTGCAATAAGAAAATCCTCAGACAAATTAGAGCATTTTTATGTCTCTAAGATTATATTTGTACTATGAACTCTAAGCTGAACTTATTTTTCCTAATTCCCATTATAAATTTTATTATCCATCAATACAGGGCCACAGATGAGCCCTGGGTTTTTCTAGCTGTACCTTTGTTTAAGCTCTTCAAGACAATTTGCAAAACAGCATGCCTAATGTTTTAGTTTCTTTTAGACTTTTTTAGTTTCACTGAACAAAATTACCTTTATTGCAAAGCTTGCAGATATTTTATTGAAAATCATTGACTTTATTATAGTGACTAGTCAGTCTGATGGTGTGATGTGGAGAAAATGTCCTCTAACCACAACTTTAACAATAATAGTTACATTGTATATTTGAACAATATTTCTAAGTGCAATATATTGTAAAGATGGGTCCTCAATACCTAGATAATATTGACAATGAGTCAAAGGAAAATTAAAAGTAATTACATTTTTTTTTTTTTTTAATTTTGCTATTCCAACATCAAATATACTGACATTCACCCATCACATAGTTTAATTTCTTTAGCTTTATCAAAAACATATGCAAATATTGTTCCTGTATTGAAACCATCAGTCATTTTCAGTGTTAAGAATTAGCAGTATTGACCCATCTCTAATACAAGTAAAAACTTTTATATGTTGACGTTGCTTTTTTACCTTCAGATTAAATAAGATAAAAAAACTAAAAAAAAACATTGTACTGTAATTGTTCCCCTTTAATATGTTCCAAAAGATCAATTTCACTTTCTGGAGTGCACCAAATTGTAAACAAGTATCGCCTTTTCCTTTTAGTTTGTCAATTGAAATAGACTGTGTTTCACTGTTAGAAAACACCACCTGCACTGAAAAATTCAGTATTGGTTATAGAAAAGCTGCACAGTGGAATCAGTTGTCACTCTATGAGTAACTGATAATAATAATAATAATACAAGCTATATAAACAAGAGGAATCGGCAGAAATCAACTTCAAAGTGGAGAGTGGGCTAGAGAAACAACCCACCACATTTGAAGGGGCATTCCTGCAGCATCTTTGAATATAATTAACTCTTATCAGCATAATACTAGGGGTAAATATGCCATTTATGTTAATAAAAACAAAAAATCACACCAGTCTGGATAAAAACAGATATGCCTGTACACTTTCTGTGCATAACATCGGTGCCATCAAGTACTAATTGAGTACAAGTCTAAGTTAGTTTTGAGTTTGTACAAAACATGAAAGTTGCTTTATAATGGCACCATTATCCTTGAGGATAATTGGCTCCAGTTAATTTTTCAGCCTGATATTTTGTGATACTTTATCTACTACATATATTCGTTTAAAATATTATTTCTTCTGTTATGTGTGATCAGTCCACGGGTCATCATTACTTCTGGGATATAACTCCTCCCCAACAGGAAATGCAAGAGGATTCACCCAGCAGAGCTGCATATAGCTCCTCCCCTCTACGTCACTCCCAGTCATTCTCTTGCACCCAAAGACTAGATAGGATGTGTGAGAGGACTATGGTGATTATACTTAGTTTTTATAACTTCAATCAAAAGTTTGTTATTTTACAATAGCACCGGAGCGTGTTATTGCCTCTCTGGCAGAGTTTGAAGAAGAATCTACCAGAGTTTTTACTATGATTTTAACCGGAGTAGTTAAGATCATATTGCTGTTTCTCGGCCATCTGAGGGAGGTAAAAGCTTCAGATCAGGGGACAGCGGGCAGATGAATCTGCATTGAGGTATGTAGCAGTTTTTATTTTCTGAATGGAATTGATGAGAAAATCCTGCCATACCGTTATAATGACATGTATGTATACTCTACACTTCAGTATTCTGGGGATGGTATTTCACCGGAATTACTCTGTTAAAAGTACATTAAACCTTTTAATAGGTATTTATTATGTTAAACGTTTTTGCTGGAATGTAGAATCGTTTGCATTTTCTGAGGTACTGAGTGAATAAATATTTGGGCATTATTTTTCCACTTGGCAGTTGCTTGTTTTAATTGTGACAGTTTCGTTTCTCTCTCACTGCTGTGTGTGAGGGGGAGGGGCCGTTTTTGGCGCTCTTTGCTACGCATCAAAAATTTCCAGTCAGTTACTCTTGTATTTCCTGCATGATCCGGTTCATCTCTAACAGAACTCAGGGGTCTTCAAACTTCTTTGGAGGGAGGTAGATTCTCTCAGCAGAGCTGTGAGACTTATATATTGACTGTTATTAAAAACGTTGCTCTGTAATTTTTATGTTTCAAATTTAATTATTGTTACTTTACTAATGGGAACAAACCTTTGCTAAAAGTTGTGTTGTTTTTAAGGATTGATGCTATAACTGTCTTTCAGTTCATTATTTCAACTGTCATTTAATCGTTTAGTGCTTCTTTGAGGCACAGTACGTTTTTGTTAAATAAGATTGTAACCAAGTTGCAAGTTTATTGCTAGTGTGTTAAACATGTCTGATTCAGAGGAAGATATCTGTGTCATTTGTTCCAATGCCAAGGTGGAGCCCAATAGAAATTTATGTACTAACTGTATTGATGCTACTTTAAATAAAAGCCAATCTGTACAAATTGAACAAATTTCACCAAACAGCGAGGGGAGAGTTATGCCGACTAACTCGCCTCACGTGTCAGTACCTGCATCTCCCGCCCGGGAGGTGCGTGATATTATGGCGCCTAGTACATCTGGGCGGCCATTACAGATAACATTACAAGATATGGCTACTGTTATGACTGAAGTTTTGGCTAAATTACCAGAACTAAGAGGCAAGCGTGATCACTCTGGGGTGAGAACAGAGTGCGCTGATAATACTAGGGCCATGTCTGATACTGCGTCACAGCTTGCAGAGCATGAGGACGGAGAGCTTCATTCTGTGGGTGATGGTTCTGATCCAAACAGATTGGATTCAGATATTTCAAATTTTAAATTTAAATTGGAGAACCTCCGTGTATTACTAGGGGAGGTTTTAGCGGCTCTTAATGATTGTAACACTGTTGCAATACCAGAGAAATTGTGTAGGTTGGATAAATACTTTGCGGTACCGGCGAGTACTGACGTTTTTCCTATACCTAAGAGACTAACTGAAATTGTTACTAAGGAGTGGGATAGACCCGGTGTGCCGTTCTCACCCCCTCCAATATTTAGAAAGATGTTTCCAATAGACGCCACCACACGGGACTTATGGCAAACGGTCCCTAAGGTGGAGGGAGCAGTTTCTACTTTAGCTAAGCGTACCACTATCCCGGTGGAGGATAGCTGTGCTTTTTCAGATCCAATGGATAAAAAATTAGAGGGTTACCTTAAGAAAATGTTTGTTCAACAAGGTTTTATATTGCAACCCCTTGCATGCATCGCGCCGATTACGGCTGCGGCAGCATTTTGGATTGAGTCTCTGGAAGAGAACCTTAGTTCAGCTACCCTGGACGACATTACGGACAGGCTTAGAGTCCTTAAACTAGCTAATTCATTCATTTCGGAGGCCGTAGTACATTTAACCAAACTTACGGCTAAGAACTCAGGATTCGCCATTCAGGCACGTAGGGCGCTGTGGCTAAAATCCTGGTCAGCTGATGTAACTTCTAAGTCCAAATTACTTAATATACCTTTCAAGGGGCAAACTTTATTTGGGCCCGGTTTGAAAGAAATTATCGCTGACATTACAGGAGGTAAGGGCCACGCCCTGCCTCAAGACAAAGCCAAAGCTAAGGCTAGACAGTCTAATTTTCGTCCCTTTCGGAATTTCAAAGCAGGAGCAGCATCAACTTCCACTGCACCAAAACAGGAAGGAGCTGTTGCTCGTTACAGACAAGGCTGGAAACCTAACCAGTCCTGGAACAAGGGCAAGCAGGCCAGGAAACCTGCTGCTGCCCCAAAGACAGCATGAACCGAGGGCCCCCGATCCGGGACCGGATCTAGTGGGGGGCAGACTCTCTCTCTTCGCCCAGGCTTGGGCAAGAGATGTTCAGGATCCCTGGGCGCTAGAGATCATATCTCAGGGATACCTTCTAGACTTCAAATTCTCTCCCCCAAGAGGGAGATTTCATCTGTCAAGGTTGTCAACAAACCAGATAAAGAAAGAAGCGTTTCTACGCTGTGTACAAGATCTGTTATTAATGGGAGTGATCCATCCGGTTCCGCGGTCGGAACAAGGACAAGGGTTTTACTCAAACCTGTTTGTGGTTCCCAAAAAAGAGGGAACTTTCAGGCCAATCTTGGATTTAAAGATCCTAAACAAATTCCTAAGAGTTCCATCGTTCAAAATGGAAACTATTCGGACAATCTTACCCATGATCCAAAAGGGTCAGTACATGACCACAGTGGATTTAAAGGATGCTTACCTTCACATACCGATTCACAAAGATCATTACCGGTATCTAAGGTTTGCCTTCTTAGACAGGCATTACCAGTTTGTAGCTCTTCCATTCGGATTGGCTACGGCTCCAAGAATCTTCACAAAGGTTCTGGGTGCCCTTCTGGCGGTACTAAGACCGCGAGGAATTTCGGTAGCTCCGTACCTAGACGACATTCTGATACAAGCTTCAAGCTTTCAAACTGCCAAGTCTCATACAGAGTTAGTTCTGGCATTTCTAAGGTCGCATGGATGGAAAGTGAACGAAAAGAAGAGTTCTCTTTTTCCTCTCACAAGAGTTCCATTCTTGGGGACTCTTATAGATTCTGTAGAAATGAAGATTTATCTGACAGAAGACAGATTAACAAAGCTTCTAAATGCATGCCGTGTCCTTCATTCCATTCAACTCCCGTCAGTAGCTCAATGCATGGAGGTGATCGGCTTAATGGTAGCAGCAATGGACATAGTACCCTTTGCACGTCTACATCTCAGACCGCTGCAATTGTGCATGCTGAGTCAGTGGAATGGGGATTACTCAGACTTGTCCCCTACTCTGAATCTGGATCAAGAGACCAGAAACTCTCTTCTATGGTGGCTTTCTCGGCCACATCTGTCCAGGGGGATTCCATTCAGCAGGCCGGACTGGACAATTGTAACAACAGACGCCAGCCTACTAGGTTGGGGCGCTGTCTGGAATTCTCTGAAGGCTCAGGGACAATGGAATCAGGAGGAAAGTCTCCTACCAATAAACATTCTGGAATTAAGAGCAGTTCTCCATGCCCTTCTGGCTTGGCCCCAGTTAAAAACGCGGGGGTTCATCAGGTTTCAGTCGGACAACATCACGACTGTAGCTTACATCAACCATCAAGGAGGGACAAGAAGCTCCCTAGCAATGATGGAAGTATCAAAGATAATTCGCTGGGCAGAGTCTCACTCTTGCCACCTGTCAGCAATCCACATCCCGGGAGTGGAGAACTGGGAGGCGGATTTCTTGAGTTGCCAGACTTTTCATCCGGGGGAGTGGGAACTTCATCCGGAGGTCTTTGCCCAAATACTTCGACGTTGGGGCAAACCAGAGATAGATCTCATGGCGTCTCGCCAGAACGCCAAACTTCCTCGCTACGGGTCCAGATCCAGGGATCCGGGAGCGGTTCTGATAGATGCTTTAACAGCACCTTGGAACTTCGGGATGGCTTATGTGTTTCCACCCTTCCCGCTGCTTCCTCGATTGATTGCCAAAATCAAACAGGAGAGAGCATCAGTGATCCTAATAGCGCCTGCATGGCCACGCAGGACTTGGTATGCAGATCTAGTGGACATGTCATCCTGTCCGCCTTGGTCTCTACCTCTAAGACAGGACCTTCTGATACAGGGTCCATTCAAACATCAAAATCTAACTTTTCTGAAGCTGACTGCTTGGAAATTGAACGCTTGATTTTATCAAAACGTGGTTTTTCTGAGTCGGTTATTGATACCCTGATACAGGCTAGGAAGCCTGTTACCAGAAGGATTTACCATAAGATATGGCGTAAATACCTATACTGGTGCGAATCCAAAGGTTACTCCTGGAGTAAGGTTAGGATTCCTAGGATATTGTTCTTTCTACAAGAAGGTTTAGAAAAGGGTTTATCGGCTAGCTCATTAAAGGGACAGATCTCAGCTCTGTCCATCTTGTTACACAGGCGTCTGTCAGAAAATCCAGACGTCCAGGCCTTTTGTCAGGCTTTAGCTAGGATCAAGCCTGTGTTTAAAACTGTTGCTCCGCCATGGAGTTTAAACTTAGTTCTTAACGTTTTACAGGGTGTTCCGTTTGAACCCCTTCATTCCATTGATATAAAATTGTTATCTTGGAAAGTTCTGTTTTTAATGGCTATTTCCTCGGCTCGAAGAGTCTCTGAGTTATCAGCCTTACATTGTGATTCTCCTTATCTGATTTTTCACTCAGACAAGGTAGTTCTGCGTACTAAACCTGGGTTCTTACCTAAGGTAGTCACTAACAGGAATATCAATCAAGAGATTGTTGTTCCATCCTTGTGTCCAAATCCTTCTTCAAAGAAGGAACGTCTTCTACACAATCTGGATGTAGTTCGTGCCCTCAAGTTCTACTTGCAGGCAACTAAGGATTTTCGACAAACGTCTTCCCTGTTTGTCGTGTACTCTGGTCAGAGGAGAGGTCATAAGGCTTCGGCTACCTCTCTCTCCTTCTGGCTTCGTAGCATAATTCGTTTAGCCTATGAGACTGCTGGACAGCAGCCTCCTGAAAGAATTACAGCTCATTCTACTAGAGCTGTGGCTTCCACTTGGGCCTTTAAGAATGAGGCCTCTGTTGAACAGATTTGCAAGGCTGCAACTTGGTCTTCGCTTCATACTTTTTCCAAATTTTACAAATTTGACACTTTTGCTTCTTCGGAGGCTATTTTTGGGAGAAAGGTTCTTCAGGCAGTGGTTCCTTCTGTATAATGAGCCTGCCTATCCCTCCCGTCATCCGTGTACTTTTGCTTTGGTATTGGTATCCCAGAAGTAATGATGACCCGTGGACTGATCACACATAACAGAAGAAAACATAATTTATGCTTACCTGATAAATTCCTTTCTTCTGTTGTGTGATCAGTCCACGGCCCGCCCTGTTTTAAGGCAGGTAAATATCTTTTAAATTATACTCCAGTCACCACTTCACCCTTGGTTTCTCCTTTCTCGTTGATTCTTGGTCGAATGACTGGGAGTGACGTAGAGGGGAGGAGCTATATGCAGCTCTGCTGGGTGAATCCTCTTGCATTTCCTGTTGGGGAGGAGTTATATCCCAGAAGTAATGATGACCCGTGGACTGATCACACAACAGAAGAAAGGAATTTATCAGGTAAGCATAAATTATGTTATAATTAGTTTTCTCATTCATGTCATGCTGCTAGATGATAATTATAAATTAGCATATTGTGCAACTCCAAATATCTGAAGAAATCCTTAGTTTAGAAAAAAAACTGTATAGTCATGTATAGACGTTATAATTTTTTTGGGAAAAAGGATTATGAACGAACTGTTCCTCTTAAAGGATTACTTTCTGTTATAATTTTTAAGCTAAACAACTAACATATTAAAGTTAATAAACATTAATTAAAACCTACTAACCTATATTTTCTCCAAAACTAAGTTTCATAACGTTCTAAAAGTTATATATTTTATTTGCCGATGATGTCACGTTATCCTGCCCACTATTTTCAGCACTGCATGTTCAAAATACTTAAACCAATAACTTTGTGTTTAAAGCGCCATTTTGAAACCTAGGTACTGTAAACGGATTGGTACAGAGCAAAGGATACCCATGGAGTGGGTTTGGAAAACAACTAAATTTGCAGACAAGATTTCTGACATACGGTAGAGATATGTTAATGAAATGCTATTGATAAAAAGCGTATTTGGGGTAGTTAGTTAGTAACAGGCATAGAAAATATTTACTTACAGTGGCCCTTTAAACACTATATTGTTAGGCTGCTAGTAGATAGTAAACTTGTAATATATTTTGGGGGGGGGGGGGTTTGGAACAGTAATCTGCAAAAGGACCTCTTTGAGTTATTGGTTAGCTACTGAATGAGCCTTACTGTTTATATTTTCCAGATCACCAGGAGATCCTCATTTAGACAACCTAGAAAATAGCCGAATGTAAGTATAACTAAATCCATTTTTTTTCTACTAAGACACAACACATTTTTTGTAACGCTTTCTCAACATAGAATTTATACACTACAGAGAGAAGTGCTCCACCAATCAATAAACATTAGCACAAAAAGTTTGTTTTAGGACTAGTCACCAGCCTAGGAGCAGCCATTTTTTTGCTCATGTCTTTTTAGCTGTTCTCTTTTGTATATCAGAAAAGATTTTATTTGTTAATAATGAAGTTTAGACTGTCCCTTTAACCCTTGAAGATAAGGTGTCAGATCACTGCTGTGTGTCTGTCTATGGTGTGCAGCAGTTTTTCACAACTTGACTGGACAATAGTTGATTTTAACTGACTGCAGACGTAATCTTTGCACTTATTTTCTTACAGATTTTTGAATATTGTCTGAGTTTATTTGTGCCCAGTAGGAGAGTGGCTGTGAGAATAAAGGTCAGGGAAGTAAGCTTGCTCATAGGGAAGAGAGATGCAGTAAGGAGCAAATGACAACTAACTGCCTTGTTCTGCTTCCTTATCCAGAATTTTCAACAATTAAAGGAACGGTAAGGTCAAAATTAAACTTTCATGATTCTGACAGAGCATGCAATTTTAAACAATTTTCCATTTTATTTCTGTTATCTAATTTGGTTTGTTCTTTTGCTCTCACACCAAGACACAGCAGCAACAGCTACTGGGAGCTAACTGCTAATTGGTGGCAGCACTGATATGCCTCTTGTTGGCTCACCTGATGCATTTAGCAGGCTCTTAGTATTGCATTGCTGCTCCTTCAATAAAGGATTTTAAGACAATGAAGCAAATGTGATAATAGAAGTAATTTCAAAAGTTGTCTAAAATTGTTTGCTCTTTCTCAATGTTTCTCATCCGCAGCCCTCAAGTACCCCCAACAGGCCTGGTTTTCATTATGGCTAAACCAGTGCACACTGCTCTATCTCAATCATGAAAGAAAAATTTTGGTTTTCATGTCTCTTTAAATATGCTCAGTGGACATCTGTGTAATTTTCTATTTGAATTTTTTTTCATGAGGAATTTGTACACTATGGCTATAGTAATTTAATACTGAGTTCTTATTGGCATAAAACTACATTTATTCTCTTCCTCATGTAGGAATTAATACTAAACAATATGATGGAATATCAAGAAATAGACATATAGACAATATCAATTTATGGTAATATAGTAGTTATATGCATATACATAGATGTTAGGTATGGCATGAAACAAATATACTTGATAACTAATCCAGATGGGTTTAAATGTGAAACATATTCAGCCCAGTATTACAAATATATTTAGTTATGTCTTTTATTCCAGAGTGTTCTTGAAATTACCTCTGAGTATCTTGATGTTGAGGTTTTGGAAGGTTTGGCTCATTGCGGTTTTTAATAGTGTCTGGTTCATGTATAGGTATGATTTTTTCTATACAATAATAACATTGTATAATGTAGTAGAGCACCGGATTATATATACACCACATTGATACATATAAAGAGAAGAAAAAAGGGCGCCTCCTAGTGTAGCCAATTGGTTGTGAAAATGGAGTACAATTAAAAGTAATATACTCACAATAAGAGAAGGCAAAGGTAATGCCTAGGGAAACGGTCTGGGAGCTTATCAGTGTCCCAGCGGATTGTGCACAGAGATGGGCAGCTCCTCCTGGAATCAGTGCAAGATTCAACTATCTAGAATGTGGAGAAAAGAAGGGCGACTCCTAGTGCAGAGCAATATGGTGTTTAGACCCCGTATACAAATCCCAGGTATAAGGGTACTCACAATTAGTAGCGCACCCAATGGTGCAAGTGACACGTACTACGCTATTATAGTGGCCCAGTGCACATAACCATCAGGATCCCATATAGAAGAGGTCCCAATAAATCCTTAGTAAATGGCCGTATATAAAGAGAGACTTAAAAAAGTGCTTAAAAAAGTTAAACTTTATACGAAATATCAAAAAAAGAACAATACAATAACATTTTGGTACAATGGTTAAAAACAAACAGTATTATACGCTACATGTATCTCGGTGTCTACCGCACCGTTTCCTCAGGCTGATAATACTGAAAGCACTAAGAGTCTCCTATATACCTGCCTCTATCCAATCAATAGCCCGGTAACTCCCTCTTAGACAGGTGGCTGCTAATTAACTCTGTTAACCCTGTCTACTTGTAAACTGAAGCAATATATATATAGTTTCTTATGACACATTGGGAATAATAAAATATGCACATCTAGAAAGCTACATATGTCAAAATGCATCAGATTCTGTTATTAATATATAACGACATATGTAAATTTGTGACAGGTGTGGTTACAAACCATGTTATACATACATGTTATGCATACAACCTTCATAGAAATTGTCAAATGTGAATAAAAGTCAGATATAATTTGTCTGACACAATATGGATAGCTAGACAAATAGATCTGACAGCAATCGTATCTAAAGAAGGTGTGATCAGTTAGACCAATCCTATATGCTATTGCATAGTCTGTATCTGAAAGCCACTCGTGAGAACGAACCTACATAAACCAATGATGGTCTCTTTAATGTTAGTGGGTTTGATAGCGTGAGCGAATAAAAAAACTCTGTCGTTAAATATACGTTTAAACAGTAATCTATGTATAAAAGTGTAAGATATAGTGTGTGTAAATATAGTAGGTCTGAAACATTCGGTATCATTTAATGTATTGTCAGACAAATGATATCTGACCTTTATTCACATTTGACAATTTCTATGAAGGTTGTATGCATAACATGTATGTATAAAATGGTTTGTAACCACACCTGTCACAAATGTTGTTTATTTACATATGTCGTTATATATATTAATAACAGAATCTGTTGCATTTGGACATATGTAGCTTTCTAGATGTGCATATTTTATTATTCCCAATGTGTCATAAGAAACTATACATATATTGCTTCACTTTACAAGTAGACGGGTTAAGAGAGTTTATTAGCAGCCACCTGTCTAATAGGGAGTTACCGGGCTATTGATTGGGTAGAGGCAGGTATATAGGAGACTCTTAGTGCTTCAGTATTATCAGCCTGAGGAAACGGCGCATTAGATGCCGTGAAATGCGTAGCGTATAATACGGTTTGTTTTTAACCATTCTACCAAAATTTTATTGTATTGTTCTTTTTTTGATATTTCGTATAAAGTTTTTAAACTTTTTTAAGCACTTTTCTTGGGTCTCTCTTTATATTATGGCCATTTACTAAGGATTTATTGGGACCTCTTCTATCTGGGATCCTGATGGTTATCTGCACTGGGCCACTATAATAGCCTAGTACGTGTCACTTGCACCATTGGGTGCGCTACTAATTGTGAGTACCCTTACACATGGAATTTGGATACGGGGTCTAAACACCATATTGCTCTGCACTAGGAGTCGCCCTTCTTTTCTCCACTCATTGATTCATATGTATGTTCTTTAAAGGGGCATGAAGTCCATATATTTTCTTAATCCAGATAAAGCATATAGTTTTTAAAAACTTTCCAATTTTCTATTATCACATTTGCTTCATTTTCTTTCGTAAAATGATGATGGTCCATAGTGCTCCATAACTAACACTAAGAGGAATTCAAGAACCCACATAAGAGCTTAAAATCCCTCTCATCTCTATTCAGTTCTGTTCTGGGCCACACATGAGATAGTTGAGAATAGAGGTGTTAAAATTACTTGCTTATGGATTTATATTTGGGAGCTCAGTGTAGCTTGATGACTGGTAGGCCGGTGGAGGGGTGCCACTTCAGGTAGGTGATTTACCACAGCACACACACACAGCCCAGAGGCTGTTTGTAGGTACTCTGTCACAGGTACAGCATAGCCAGGGGACTTAGCCTGTCCTCCCACTGACTCACATTTCTCTACCCAAATCAGGTCACTTATTGCACTACATCACTCTAGAGGGTACTATATGATTACTGGCACCCCTTTTGTACCCTTTGGCAGCACTTGGATCCCCTTTTCACTAGTTTTTTAAAATGAGTGTGTGGCTCTTTAAGAAAACAGTGGTTCCCTCAGAGATAATCTGTTTAGCTGTGGGGGGGAGGGGGCTGTTTATATTGTTTATGTTGCATGTTTTTCTACAGTTTTATGCAACACTTTATTAAAGTGTTTTTTTTTTTTTGTTTTTTTTTACTTTGTAAGGCTCTCTGAGGCAGTGGCACTGTGCTGGGCAGTAGCCTCGCCCCTCATTTTTGCCTTCGGAGTTCCAATTCAGTGTTCTCCAAGAAGAATCCTGCTTACAAGGGTTATTTTGTCACTGGAGGGGGTGAGTACATATACAGGAGCTGCCAAGGGGTCACTTATGGGCACTTTCTGAGGGAAGTTAACTTAGACCTAGGATTACCTTAGCCTATAATGTGTTCAAGTGTCAGTGGAGTAACTTAGTGTAGAGGGCCCTCTACCATCTACTTTTAGCACTTAATAATGGCTTTTCACATTTATGGAATCCAGTAAACCTGTCCACACTGAATCCATGTCTAACACTATATTTTTGAGGGGTATTCTTCCAGAGGGTTTTCGTGGTATTCCTTTAGGATTCCTAGAATTCTTCATTTTTTACAGAATGGCCTTTAAAATGATTTGTATGCTAACTCCCCAAATTATCAAATTTCTGCTTTTTCTGTTTTTTTTCTTTTGGCTAAACTTCCTGATTCTGAGACCGTTGTCCATGCTTAGTTAGAATTAGGCTGGTTGTGAGACCTATTTCTCCACCCTGGAATTTGAATCTAGTTATGTTGGTACGACAAGATCCTCCTTTTGAACCAATGCATTCCATTGATACCAAGCTTTTTTTCTTGGAAAGTGCTGTTCTTGTTAGCAATCTCTTCAGTTAGGAGAGTTTTTGAATTTTCAGCCTTGTCCTGTGATTTTCCATTTTTATTTATTTACAAGTATAAGGCTGTACTTTGTACTAAATATGATTTTCTTCCTAATGTAGTTTCTTTGGAAAATATTAATCAGGAGCTTGTTGTTCCTTCTTTGTGTCCAAATCCTGCTAATTCTAAGGAGCATCTCTTGCATAATCTTGATTTAGTCAGAGCTTTAGTCAAGCTACTAAATAATTCTGACAATCTTCTAGTTTGTTTGCTCAGTACTTGTAAGGGGCAGGAGGCTACTACGATAGCGTTGGCCTCTTGGATCAAACAAGTATTTCACAAGGCTTACATGATGGCGGGAAAATCTCCTAAGCGTATTACAGCTCACTCTACAAGAGCAGTTGCAACTCCCTGGGCTTTAAAAAATGATGCATCTTGGAAACAGATTTGCAAAGCTGCAATAGGGTCTTGTATGCATACCTTTTAAAAATCTTATTGCTTTGATGTTTTATGCTTAAAGCAGCATTTAGCAGGAAAATCCTTCTAGCCACAGTGTCTGCAAAATAGGAGCTGCCAGTAAAATTGTCCCATCCTTTCCTTTGCATGGATCACATGATTGGGTATTAATCCTACGTTATGGAGCACTATGGACCACCATCATTTTACGAAAGAAAAAAAAAATTTATGTTTGCCAAATAGATTTTGGAATGATGGTGGTCCAAAGATCCCACCCATTAAAATCTTTGGGCACCAGTTCTAATTGACACCTCTACAGACCCTGCTTTGTCTTTTCTACCTATATGTTTCCTATTCTCTGCTCGGCTATACGTTGAACTGAATAGAGGAGGGAGAGTTTTTAAGCTCTATGTGGGTTCTTGACCACCTAATATATATCCCACATATTATGAAGCACTAAGGACCATCATCATTCCGAAAGGAAATATTTTATCAGGTAAGCATACATTTTGTTTTCTTGGTATCCTTTGTTGAAGGATAATCAACAAATTATTTAGAGCTACCTGAATACATTGGATGAGCCAATGACATGAGGTATATGTGTGCAGCTAGCTCCCAGTAGTGCACTGCTGCTGCTGAGCCTGCTTAGGTATGCTTTTTAACTAATGATACCAAGAGAATAATTAAAATTAAATAATAAATTGTTTAAAAATGCATGGTCTATATGAATAATGCAATTTAAATTTTGACTGTCCTGTCCCTTTAACGCATTGTTTTTGTGATTGCACTGATTTAATCCCTTCATGCTGTTAGGACGTTCTATGCTGTCCTAACAGTGCTGGGCTTTAACACCGCTTCCACCTTTCATGAAATTAATAATCGGCCTGGGGGGGGCGTGCTTAGCGGCTTAGGCAATACCCCATGATCCGATACAAGGCCAAGAAATCACTTGATCGCATTGACAATTGTGTGATTTCATTTTTACTAATAGTGTTTACGTCAGATTTTTTTTCCCGATGTTAACACTAAAGTACCAGCCTAAAGGGGTTAACTAATGAGTTCTATTGCAGAGCTTAGTGTTGTGAATATTGTT